>NC_080675.1:23735194-24038224 GCF_030445035.2 Dasypus novemcinctus
ACAGAAAATAAAAATCATGGCAGTTGGGAATCCAGGGATCTCAGAATTTCTGATTTCCCTCGGTAACAATTTGGTAAATGTGTGATTTTCCAGCCCTTGCTTGAACGTCTTCATTTGTGGAGATATTTGCCCAGACGACCCATCCTTGGGTGGAAGGTTTGAATGTTCTCTGTCAGAGCTAAAATCTCCCTTCTGGTAACGCATGAACTAAGCCTACCTTAGTAAACATGCTAACCTTGTCAATGTGACCACAACTCACAAATGTAAGAGTCCCTATGCTTCTGAAAAGAACTAAGGCCTAGCTCCCTCCAGTTCCCTTTCCTGCCATGTTTTATATTGATAATTTTTTGTCTACCTCAAATGAATGGTAGAGCTAAAGAGTTAAAAATTCACTTATATGCTGTATTTTCCATTGATTATAGGTGAAAATCAAAAGATAGAAAAATATAGAATCCTAATTCAATTATAAATAAATTTTATGAAGACATGAATTCATGTCCATGATAATCCAATATTTTTAGGTTTCTCCAAATCTTTGGGGGGAAAAAATGCTTAGCAGGGAATGATTTTTTTTTTCCCCAAGTTAAGTGTGCTTTGAAGAATTTGCATGCAAGATTTGATAAACAAGTATGTTTGTCCTTTAACTAGAAAGCAACATATCATAACCCATGTGAATTAAGAAAGAATCGGTTCACTGTAAGGTATACAACATAGAGAAAATGGCAATATTGGTCACAATCTCTAGAATATTTTTCATTGTTGACACAAATGGCAGGAGTAGGCATCATTCTTTTCTGATCCTGGCTCTTTCACTATTGTAACTGAGTGAACCTAATCAAACACTGTAACATATAATATTTGTGATCCTTCCATCTACACCTTTACTACGAGAATACAAGGGACCTGGAAGAGGTTGCTTTTGAAGGGATTCTACCATTGGTGACTTCTTATGCTCTTGTTATAAAAAAAAGAACCTCACTGTTTCACTACAGACCTGGTCTTATCTTTGATTGGTTGGTTCTATATCTGAACATACACAAATCCAGTTGGCACGTCTCATCAGTGTAGGTTTTTTTTTTCCCTACCTGGTTGCATCATCATCTTTTTGGTGCATTGTTTTGCAGTCTCCATGCAAGTCTGGGGCTTGCACTGTAGTTTTATACCTAGTCCTAACTTTTACCCTAGACCCCATCCCCACCTCATAAAATTAAACCAGAAATTTAGTGAAGTGAGGTAAGAGCACCACACTTCTTTATTGTTTTGAGAATGTCTTCACCTTTACTTATTTGAAAAGAATAAATATAAAATAAGTCGTTAAGCAAACAAAGTTTAACTCTGAATCATATGAAGAGCATTATCAATGGTTAACTGTCCTTTCTCATGGACAGTAATCCAACAACCTGCCTTATGCAGGCTATCTTTCTTCATCCTCAGTCTGTTTATCCCAAGATGAGTACATTTATTTTATGAATTGTATGACTGTGCTTTGGCAGACATCTTTCTTTATAAATTTGAGTGAACAGACTTACCTTGATATAAAATCAAAATCCAACATAACTTTAATATCGTTGTCTTTAATTAACTACTGATTTTTAAAACATTTTTAAAGGAAAAATATGTAAGATATAGCTCTCTATATAGAGATATATACCTCTATATATAGAGATATATACCTCCATATATGCCTGTTTATTAGCTTGTATATTTGCTTTATAAAAATAGCATACATACAATAAACAAACTAAATAATGGAAAAATATCAGAAAAGCAATTCAATATAGCATTTGAAACTGAAAGGATCTAATGGTTAAGGAACTCACAGACAACTGTTAAATGGCCAATGTCCTGACCTCACTTACCCCACCTCTTCTCTAGGGAAGCACAAGCCTTCACTAAGCAGTCATCCTCTGGCTGTCTGCTACCCCATCTCCTTTTCTATTGTGTGTCATTCCTCAACCTGTGTGTTCACCAGACCTTAAACCCGAACATCGGAAATCAGGAACAAACAGTCCTAGATGCCTACCAGAACAGGAATCCTCAGGGGCAGGGCCTCCTCCCCCGAAATGGATAAAAAATATCCACTGTGGGGAGTTGCCATTCATCAATGCCAACCTGGAACAGTTTATGGCCACCCTCCGAGACTGGCTGTGATGGGACTTCTTACCCTGCTCTTTTGGACTCTGTGCTGTGTAAGTGAAAAGAAGATTATTTGCCCTTTCTGGACTCTTTATACTCTGTAAGTAATAAAGGGAACATTTGCTGAAAATTTCTGCTTGTGCCCTCAATCTGTGCGCTCACAATGCACCATTGTAAAAGCTTGCTCTAGATTAACATCCCACTAATGTTTATTTTGTTTCCAAGCTGGGAAAGTGCTCTTGATGTTAATGTTTTTAGTGTTTTGATATTAAGCAAAGAAAGTGACTAAATACATGCATTTATTGTTAAAGTGGGATAATATTAATGAAGGACTAACAATTCAAATTGGAATTAGTCATCATCATTGGTTCATAACATACTCTCCTAATTCGTGCATGCATGTCTCCCTCTCTTTCTTGCTTCTGAGTCCATCACCCAAAATGAGAACTAGAGCATTCACAATAGCTTATATTTACCCCTGATTTTCTCCCCCATTTTATTTCTATGCCTTTCCCCATATGAATCTTAATATGTGTTCCTAATTCCCTTGCTTTAATTGAATATAGTTATTATAGCTATATTGTATATAACATATATACAACATATTCACATTATTTAGTTTTAGCTGTTTTTAACTTTATCAAAAAAGATTATATACTATAAGTAATCTTCAGTATGTAATTTTTTCACTTTGTAATGTATTGTTATGATTCATCCATATTGTGGCATGTAGTTGTGGTTCATTCAAAATAATTCTATCTTGTGCATTTTAGGTTATTTTGCAGGATGCCTGTCCTCTACTCAATAGATAGTACTAGTACACACACACACCCCAAGTTGTGATAAACAAAAATGCCTCTAGACGCTTCCCAATGTCCTCTGCAGGGCAAGATCACCCTGGGATGAAAGACACTATGGCATTTTAACATACCCCAATTAGTTATTTCATTATACTACCAATATGCATGTGCATTATTTCCATATTTTTGTATCATTATTTTTAACTTTATTAAACAAGTCTCCTTGAGGGCACCTTGCAAAGTTTCTCCCAGAAGTGGAATTGCTGGTGTGTAAGGTATAGGGACATAGAATACAATAATGACATTCACTTTTCCAAATGGATATTATTGAATTACACTTCTATCTGCAATGTTAAGATAACTTGTTGGTGAACATCACTAACCCTCATATTGTCAGATTTAATATTTTCCAATGCCAATTTAATGATTATAGAATGGTGTCTTAAGGTGATTCTGATTTTCATTTCCCTGATTACTCTTGAAACTGAATGTTCTCCTCATAGTCTTATTGGCCACTTGTATTTCTTCTTAATGTGAAATGTGTGGTTAAACTTTATGCATTCTTTACTATTGCATTTCTTTCCTCAGGGTAGTTTTCTGAATATATATATATATATTTTTTCCTTTTTTTTAAAGAGTTATTGAGGATTGAACCTGGGGCCTCATATATGGGAAGCAGGCACTCAACCCCTGAGCTACACCCATTTCCCAATATCTTTGATATTAACTTTTTGTTAGTTATATATGTTGCAAATATTTCCCCTCACTATATGATTTATATTTTAGTTTCCTTACAGGACTTTTGATGAACTCAAGTGTTATCCTCTAATGTAGTTGTCTTTTCTTTTGTATTTAGGACGTTTTATTGTTTAAGATATCCTTCCTTACCTGAAAGCCACAAAGATATTGCCTATACATTTTTTAATTCTTTAAAGGTTTTGCTTTTGATATTTATGTATTAATCTACTTGGGGTTGATATTTGTGTATGTTATGAGATACGAATACTATTTCCTTTGTTTATTTAGATTTTTATATACATAACTAATTTATTCTGTTTAATTTTTAGAATATACTTCCCTTTTCCCCCAGACTGATATGTTTTATTATTAATAACTGCAAGTTCCATAAATGTATAAATTTGTTAGAGGGCTCATAAATCTATTCTGTTCATCAATTCATGTATCTATGTGCCAGTAATTACTTAACAGTAAATCTTGCTTGTGGTAGGGTTAATCTCTGTAATTATTTTTTAAAATTTCTTACAGATGAATCTAGATTATATTTGGCCATTAGATCTCTCATAAATATATTAGATTCAGCTTGTTAAATTTCATTAATTTTAGATTTTTATTGAAATCACATTAAAATGAAAGATAAATTTGAAGAGATATGCTATATTTATTCAGCATAATATTTTTATTTATTTACCAAACTAATCCCATAACTCTTACCATCCACAAACAGAATATATCTCCCCATTTATTTAGTTCTCTTTCCTTTCTCTCAATGAATATTTATAATTGATCCTATGTAAGTCTTTGATATTCTTACGTTTATTTCTAAAATTTTACTCTGTGATGATTTTGTTGTTATCTAAATGCCATTTTAATTATGTTTTCTAGATATTTGTTATTTTATAGAATTGAAATTAACATTTAAATATTGATCTCAGATCCATTCACTTACTATTTGTAATAATTTGTAACTCTTTTTAAAAAATTTTTGGTTTCTACAAATCAGTGATGTCTTTTGTAAAAGTTATAGTTTTTGTTTAGTTTAGGGTTTTTTTTTATTTCTCTTTTTTGTGGTGGGTAAAATAATGGCCCATTAAAGTATATCCATACCCTAATCCACGGAATTTGTGGATATTACCTTAACTGGCAAAACAAACCAAAAAACCAGCAAATGTGATTAATCAAAATGGGGAGATTATCCTTGTTATCCAAGGGGACCCTAGATGCCATTACAACTGTCCTTATGAGAGAGATGGAAGGAGAGGAAAAGGCAATGCGATCACGGAGGCAGAGAAAGGTGTGAGGCAGTCATGAGCCAAGAAACACCAGCAGGCACCAGAGGTTGGAAGAGGCAAGGGATTGATTCTCCACTAGAGACTTCAGAGGGATTGTGACTCTGCTGGCATATTGATTTGATCCAGTAAACTGAGTTCAGACTTCTGAATTCCAGAATTGTGAGAAAATAAATGTGTGTTGTTTTAAGTCACCAAGTTTGTGTTAATTTATTTTACAGCAACTGTACACTCTACCAATCTTCAGACATTGATTTCCCATTATTCTTATTTGACTTATTAAGAATCCAGTATAATGATGAATAGAAGTAGAAATAAACAGACACCCTTATATTATGAGATTACTCTAATATGCCCATTTAGTTTGCTGTTTGCTGTATAATTTTATAGATACCTTTGATCAGGTTAGAGAGGGTTCCACCCATTTCTGATTCATTAGGAGTTTTATCATGAATCTACTTAATATTCTTAATGACACCTATAAACTTTATCATATTGAATTATATTTGTATTTCCAGGGAGGAAAAAGCCAACTTTGCCATTGCGTATTATTTTGGGGATGCTTGCTAATTTTTCTCTCTCTCTCTTTTTTTTTAGAATTTTGCATCTATGTTCATGAGTGCAAAGGACTTGTGATTTTTCTTGATCTTTCTGAAACTCTCTGGTTTGGTAACAGATTTGCCTCATAGAATTTTGAGGAGTAGATGTAACTCAAGCTATTAAGAACTCAACTCTCACATGAGAGGTCCCGGGTATGGTTCCCAGGGCCTCCAAGAGAAAAATAGAGCAAAAAAGGAGTAAAAAACAATAAGCAAAGAACAACAAGCACAAACAATGAGCAAAAACAACAAGCAAAACAATGAGGCAACCATCTCGGGGAGTAGGTAAGGGAGTACAATCTACTTTCCAATAGTCTGAATGAATTTGTAAAAGATGGGAATTAGCTTTTGAACATTGATAGATCTTCCCTATAAAACCTCTGGAACTGGTTAAAGTATAGCTTTAAGTACTATTAAATGATAACAGAGTACTCTATATTGATTTTATTTTTTTTAATTTATTTCTCCATATCTACTCATTGTTTGCACTTACTATGTGTTATTTATTCTTTTTACTTAATTTTTATTTTGGTAAGTTGCATTTACTAAGATTTTATTTTTATTTTATCATTTCATGTAATTTTTTACAAATTTGGTATGAATTTGTACACCAAATATTTATATTTACCTTTGCTTTTCCTGTGATTATGCCCCATTTTAAATCTTTCCCTCATTTATAATTATATGATTCTATTTTTTTGTTCATTATTTATTTTATTTGTGCTTCCTTTATTTTTATTTCTGTGATCAACCTTTTGGGGCATTTATTTATTTTGTTACTCTTTTCAAATAGCCAACTTATATATTTTTTAATTCTTTTTAATTATATTTTTATATTCTGCTTTATAGATTTTTGCTTTTATTTTTTAAAATTATTTCCTTCCTTGCACTTATTTTTATTCCTTTTCCCTTTATTCTACCTTTTGATATTCACAGATGTTTTATTCATTTTTAGACATTATTTTTCTTTAATAATTTATCTGATTATGGCTATAAATGTCCCCTAAAGAAATATTTTCATTGTTTCTCACAAATTTCAATTTATATTATTTATTACATATTTTTGTAATTCCAATACAACTTCTTCTTTTACTTACAGGTAATTTAGAGGTGGGTTTATCAACTTCCAAATATAGGGAATTTTTTTTGTAATTTTACTTTTTTTTCATGAATTCAAATTTAATTTTGTTGAGGTCAGAGTATGTAATCTTTATGATAACTTGTAATCTAGTACAATTAGCTTTATTTTATAGAACATGATTGATTTACAGAAATAGTACATTTGTACTTGAGAAGAATACATAATTTCTAATTACTAGAAGCATATGTATCATTCCATTCCTTTATGCCTAGGCATCTTGTCTTAACATCACATAGCTGGGTTTTACTATTTCTTAATCCAGTCTGAAAAACTGATTTTTAACCAGTAAGTTTTTTTCGTTTTATATTTACTGTGATTATTGCTATAACTGGGCTGCTTTGTCTTTTATAGAGTCAATTTTTCTCAATCTGTCTTTTCCCTCATAATTTTATTTAACTTAAAAAAATTTACATATCTTAACTTTAGCCCAGTCTCATATCACATTTCTTTCTCACTCTAACTCCCACTGTATTGATTGGATTCATACAGGATTTTAGTTCTTGGTAACTATAAATAGAATTTATACTTTTGCTTTTGTTGGTCTTAAGAAAATTTTAAATATATAATTTAAATATATAATTTTAAATAAATGAATATTTAAATATATAGCTGCATCATATGCTGCCTTAAGAAAGAAAAGCAATTAACTTCTTTAATGTCTTCCACAGCTCCTGAATTAGCATCTCTTCTGTTTTTAAATATTACCTCCAAACATTTTTTAAAAGGAGTTGAGACAGCTAATTATAGATGTTCAAACAAATCTCCTTAGTAAATTCAAGGATATTAAGAGATTAAGTCTAAAGAGATTAAAGATATTAAGAAGACTTTGGGGATGTGAACTTGACTCAATGGATAGAGCATATGCCTACCACATGGAAGTTCCAGGGTTCAAACCCAGGGCCTCCTGACCTGTGTGATGAGCTGGTCAATGTGCAGTGCTGATGCGTGCAAGGAGTTCCCAGCAACAGCAGGGTGGCCCCTGCATAGGGGAGCCCCACACACAAGGAGTACACCCCATAAGGAGAGTTGCCCAGCATGAAAAAAGTGCAGTCTGCTTAGGAATGGCACCACACATACACAGAGCTGACACAGCAAGATGAGACAACAACAACAAAAAAAGAAACACAGATTTCCCATGCCACTGACAAGGATACAAAAAGACACAGAAGAACATGCAATGAAGGGACACAGAGAAGAGACAACTGGGGTGGGTGGACAGGTGGGGGGAAGGGAAGAGAAATAAATGAAAAATTTTTTAAAAAAGAAGACATTGGATGAGCACAAAGAAGAATTTGAAAGCATACATAGAAAAATAGCAGATTTTATGGGAATGAAAGTGGCAATCAATGAAATTTAAAAACCCTGGAATCATATAATAGCAGATTTGAGGAGGCAGGGGAAAGGATTGGTGAGCTTGGAGAAATGGCCTCTGAAAGTGAATGTACAAAAGAACAGATGAAGAAAAGAATGGAAAAAATTGAACAAGGTCTCAGGGAAATAAATGACAGCAAAAGGTATGCAAACATATGTGTTCTGGGTGTCCCAAAAGGAAAAGAGAAGGGAAAATGGGAAGAAGGAATATTTAAAGAAATAACAGTAGAAAATTTCCCAACCCTATTGAAGGACATAGATATCCCTGTCCAAGAAGCACAACATATTCCCATCCAAAAAAATCAAAATAAACCAACACCAATACACATACTCATCAGAATGTCAAAGGCCAAAGACAAAGAGAGAATTCTGAGAGCAGAAAGAGAAAAGCAATGCATAACATATAAGGGATATCCAATAAGATTAAGTGCT
Organism: Dasypus novemcinctus; assembly: GCF_030445035.2. Classification (NCBI taxonomy): domain Eukaryota; kingdom Metazoa; phylum Chordata; class Mammalia; order Cingulata; family Dasypodidae; genus Dasypus; species Dasypus novemcinctus. The sequence goes on from NC_080675.1 coordinate 23,743,701, forward strand.
GATTTCTCACCAGAAACCATGGAGACCAGAAAACAGTGGTCTGATATATTTAAGATACTACAAGAGAAAAACTTCCAGCCGAGAATCTTATAACCAGCAAGACCACCTTTCAAAAATGAGGGCAATATTAGAATAGTCACAGATACAGAAACTGAGAGAACTTCTAAGCAAGAGACCAGAATTTCAGGACATACTAAAGGTTGTGCTAGAGCCTGAAAAGAATAGACAGGAGAAAGGGGCCTGTAAGAGAGTGTAGAAATGAAGATTGTATCAATAAAAGTAATTAAAAGTGTCAAAAGAGTGGTGAAAATAAAATATGACAGAGAAAACTCAAATAGTCAGGAATAAACTTAACCAATGACGTAAAGCACTTGTATTCAGAAAACTGCAACTCGATGTTAAAACAAATTTTAAAAAGCCCTAAATAACCAGAATAAACATTCCATGCTCATGGATTGGAAGACTAAATATCATTAAGATGTCAATTCTACTCAAATTAATATACAGATTTAATGCAATCCTGATAAAAATTCCACCAGCATTAAAGAAAAAAATGAAAACACGATCATTAAATTTATTTGGAAGGGTAAGGAGTCCTGAATAGACAGAAACATCATAAAAAGGAAAAATGAACCCTTGTCTCCAGACTTTAAATCATAATACCTACCTATAGTGGTAAAAACAGCATGGTACTAGCCTAAAGACAGACACAATAGATGAATGGAACCAAATTTATGGTTCAGAAACAGACCCTCACAGGTATGGTCAAGTGAGCTTTGACTAGCCTGTCAAACACACAGCTCGGGCAGAACAATCCATTCAACAAAAGGTACTGAAAGAATTGGGCATCCATGGTTGAAAGAAGGAAAGAGGACCTCTATCTCACACCTTATCCACAAATTAACTCAAAATGGATCAAAAAACTGAAAAGAAAAGCAAGAACCATAAAACTTCTAGAAGAAATTATTGGAAAGTATCTTCAAGACCTGGTGGTAGGCTGTGGATTCTTAAAAGAGATAAGAGAAGCACTGAGTGGACTACTGATGTTTAATGTATGTAGAAGTTTTAATTAGCTTTACTGTAGAATTGTGGAAATGTATAGAGTGGATGGTAACACACAATGAGTAACAGCTAGTTTATAAATGGGGATGTGACTGAAAATGGTAGTCTAGTTATGCAAATGCCAATTGACAGAATGCTTGAGAATAATCTAGGAACTGGATGGCATGGTGAACCAAGAGGTGGGTGAGAATTGTGGTTGATGGTACAGATGCAAGTATCCTTTGTTAGCTAGAACAAATGTATATCACTACTACAGGGAGCTGGGAATGTGGAGAAGCATGGAAATACAGCTGGAGTGACCTATGGACTGTGGTTAGTAGTAATGATATAATATTCTTGCATCTATGCGAAAGAGATAATGTGTTGATACTGAGGCAGTATGGAAAATATAAGCCAAATATACACTAGGGACATAGTAATAATCAGATGATACTGTTTTATCTGTAGTAAATGACACACCACATTGTGGTGTGTTGATGAAGGGGTTTTGTTTGGGAATTCTACACATATGCATGATGGTTTTATAAGTTTACAACTTCTGTCATAAAAAATATATTAAAAAAATAATGAGGCAGGTCAGGGGGAAAACACATCAAATGTAAGATAAGAACTATGATTAGTAGTAAGATTTTGACAGTGTTCTTTCAGTTTGTAAAAAACATCTCATGACAATGCAAGATGTTGGTGGAGGTTGTTGTGTGGGACCCCTGTATGATGTTGTGCATGTTTGCTTTGTAAGTTCACAACTTTTACTATACACTTAATTGTTTACATATGTTCATATATAAATGATATAAAGATAATAATCAGGTTAGTTAGGGGGAAAATACTTTGTTTAGTAGTAATATTTTAAGAATGCTCTTTAATCAGTTAAAAAGGTTTAAAAGCAATGCAAGTTATTGGTGGTAGGGTGAGATGTTATATATGTTTGTTTGATGTTATATATATATTTTTTTGTAAGTTCACAACTATTATACACTTGTTTATGTATGTTTATGTATGAGTGACATATTTCAATAAATTAAAAAAAGATGTATTCTTAAACTCTGCTCAATATATTACTTATTCCATTTCTCATGTTCTTTATTTGACTTATTATGCTTTATACATCTATTAGTCATCTATTTTTTAAAAGATTTATTTATTTATTTATGCCCCCTTCCCCTCTTCCCTTCCTGCTGTTTTTGCTGTCTGTGTCGTCTTCTCATTTTCTCTCCTTTTGGATTCACTGGGATTCTATCCTAGAGACCTCTTCGGGAGAGATGTTCCCTGTCAGCTGCACCACCACAGTTCCTGGTTTCTACTGCACTTCAACTTGACTTCCCTTTGTCTCTCTTTTGATGCATCATCATCTTGCTGCATGACTCACTTGCACCAGGCACTGGTTTACCATGTGGGCAGTCATGCAGGAACTTCCTTGCTGTGTGGGCACACTTTCTCTTTTTTGTTTTATACCAGGAGGCCCCAGAGATTGAATCCAGGTCCTTCCATAAGGTAGGCAGAAGCTCTATCACTTGAACCACATCTGCTTCCCTATTAGTCATCTATTAATCCACAAAATTTGTTATGAATTTTTTTTCATGTTGCTAATACCTTCAATTGTCTCTCTTATTGTCTTTTTATCTCTATTTTTAAATTGCTAATGTCTCTGCTTGTGGCATTATTTATTTTTTTACTTTGTTGTTTACTACAGGTAGTAATATCTCCTATTTCCCTGCAGCTCTCAGCTACTCTGTCTCAAAATGTATCTACAGGGGTTTGGGCTGGAATTGAGCAACTCCGATGATCTCAAAAAAAAGGGAAGGGTAGTTGGAAAGTTGGAGACCTCAGGAAATTCACTCACTCAATTTTGATATTTCTTTTTCCGAAGCAAGTTTTCAGGTCTGTTCTTTACCCTTTCACATATAGGAAAAGCAATGATAGGCGATATCCCAGGCAATGCAATCTACCAGACCTGAGGTTCAGGGGAGGGATTGGTGATTCACTACCAAAGTTAGTTATACCCACTTGAGTCTGAATCTCTGCTCAGAAATAATCCTTGCAGAAAACTATACCAATAATCTGGACATTAATCTTGGCTTTTTTGCAAGGAAGAGGCAGATTTTATTCTCCCAAGGCAAGTAAATCAGATAAAATTAAATGGAGAAATCAATCCACTCTGCAGTGGGTCCCATTCTATCCCTCCAATCACAACAGTCACACACATCAGTTTAAAACAGCTTTCCATCTTCCTATTTACTTATTTACATATTTATTTTCCCTAGATTTCCTCTTTCCCTAGGTTTTTTTTGGGGGGGGGCGGGGGGTTGCTGATCTTTTAGAAGGAAAACACCAGTCTGCATTAATTAACATACACTATATAGTAGTTCTGTGAAATAGGTATTATTCGATATTTTATTTTTTAGTCCATTGATAAATAAACTAAGGTTAGGAGAAGATAAATAATCAATTTCCTATAGCAAGGTTAATATCAAGCTTAGCCATAAAGTATATTTCCTGAATTCTAAAAATTATCAATTTTACAGCAGATTTTCAGAAACAAAGGAAAATAAACAAAATTACCAGATTTCTGAACTATCTTATTTCTAAGATGCTCATTACCTCATATATGTACATTTCTATAATGAGATGGACTTTATAATCAATGTTGTGTCTAAATTTCATTAGAAGGCTTCTCATTTGTAGTGATATATCAATGGAAAGAATTATGAGATATGATATTCTATTGAAATATACCTTTTGATTATTAAGACCCATCTAAACTTTACTATAATGAAATGTTTAAAAAATGTTAAAAAAATGGAAGTTTTAAAACAGAAAATTTGGTGTGTCTTAAACTGTTTCTTGGAAACCTACATTGAGTGTTCTGCTATTCATAAACCTATTACAAAAAGAAATAAAAACAATCTGTGAAAAAAAATTCAAAGTTTTGAACATGACAATCACTCATTTTCCTTGCCATATAATTCAATTAATTATCATTGTATAAAGTAAACAAAAATTTTGAAGCCTTCTAGAAACTTTCACCTTAAGGTGGGTATTGATTATGTTTTACTTATACATTCTTGTCTATATACTTATCAGTAATTTGGAGTGTCCATTTGTAGATGGCTGCATGTTCTTAAAGATAGCTAATGTATTGCTATATGAAATTATCAAGTATAGGGCACATCACATTTTAAATAAGATAACATCTTTTCTTTAATTGACAGTCTCCCGTAAATGTGCTGAATTGACTTAAATGGTATGTCCTCTACCAGACTCTGAACTCTTTGATGAAAGTCACCTTATTTTAATTTAATTTGCACCCCTAAACTCTGGCATAGTTACTAGCACTCATTTGGTGTTCATTAATGGTCTGATGACAGAATGAATAACTTGCATTTTAAAAAATTATTTTTTAAATCAATGCCCTATTTGCAATATAAAAAACTTTTCATCATAGCAAACATATTCCATTTAATTCCATGAACACAATATATATTATCTTATGCAGGTGGAGAAACCTGTTGAAGACTACCTCAGTCCAGTGAACAAGGTCAACATCAATATTCGTAAATGATTTTGTAGTGTGCACCCTTTTTATAATATGTGGCAATTCCACTTGACATCTCTGCTCTTCCTACCAAAAACTCCTAACTACAGTTTAACTAAGAAAAAAGAAAAAAGGAAGGAAGGAAGGAAGGGAGTCAGGGAGAGAAGGGGGGAAGAAGGGAGGGAGGGAGAAAGGAGGGAGAGAGGAAGGAAACCAGACAAAGTCCAAGCAAAATACTTGATCACCTTTCTGCTAAGATCATCAAAGCAAGCAAAGTCTGAGAAACTGTCACATCCAAGGGATGCCAAAGGAGACGTTCAACTAAATATAAAAGGTTTCCTGGACAGAATTGTGGACCAGAAATACGGCATTCAGTAAAAACTAATTAAGGGAATGTGAACAAAACATAGATTTTAGTTAAAATAATATATCATTATTGGTTCATTCAGTCTAACAAATGCACTATACTAATATAAAGTATTAATAATAGTAGAAAAAGTATGGGTTATATGGGAATTTTCTGTTCTATATTTTCAATTTTTCGTAATTCCAAAACTATGGCAAAAATGTAAGGTCTTTTAAAAAAAAAAAGTCAAGAGATCTTTGCCCACAAGCCTCTCCTGTTACTTTTACCGGAACTGTAGTTGGTGCTGGGGTTTAATGTATACCCAGGACTGACCATGTGGTAGCCAGACCCTGAGCCTCAACAGACTTGTAACCTCTACACTTTGGTTTATTGGACTTCCCCCACTCTGCTAACATGAAGGTGAAGAAGGTCAACCACCACACCATGGAGCCAAGAGTGCCTACAACTGAAAGCAGGAGAATTGCATTCAGCATCCATGTGGAATCTAAGCCCCCTCTTGATATAGATGTGGAGTGAACACAATCATTCTAAGGTCCACAGGATGGAGGAATAGAGTATGGATTAGAGTGGACTTACTGATATTCTATTCATGAGCTATTGTGATTAGTAATCAAAGAAAATGTGGCATTGGTGTGGAGAAAGTGGCCATGGTGGCTGCTGGGGGTAGGGAGTGGGAGGAAGAGATGTGATGTGGGGGCATTTTCGGGGTTGGAGTTGTCCTGGGTGGTGCTGCAGGGACAGTTATCAGACATTGTATGTCCTCCCATGGCCCACTGGGTGGACTATGGGAGAGTGTGGGCTATGGTGTGGACCATTGACCATGAAGTGCAGTGGTGCTCAGAGATGTATTCGCCAAATGCAATGAATGTCTCATGATGATGGAAGAGGATGTTATGGGGGAAGGAGTCGGATGAGGGGGATGAGGGATATATGGGGACCTCATTTTTTTTTAATGTAACATTAAAAAAATAAAGACAAAAAAAGATTAAAAAATGAAAAAAAATAATGTCAAGATGTATTTGTCAATTGAAAGGAAAAAAAAAAGAGTCTTGCCTGGATATAAAGTAAATTCCGCACATAATGCTATCATTATACCTACAAAAGGAAGAAAAATAAAAAATATATAGACAGGATTTTATAGCAATAAGAAAGTTTACAGTTTATATATTTTATTGAGCTCATATTATATTCCATATTACAACATAATTTTATCCTATTGTGATGTGTATTAATACTTACAAGTCTTTTTGTGATCACACTACATACATTTCTATGACTAAATTTTTAATTTTTTCTGTGAAATACTGTAGTATAAATTTTATCACTGTAATTTTATTAATACACAATTCATAAAACATGTATTACAAATATAGGTAAGTTATGCTTAAATATAAAAAGGAAAGCTACATTTTAAATGTATCTCAAAATGCTTGTGTTGTTCAGTGTGTGTATGTGTATGTATTTGAGTTCATATATTAATGTGTCCACTGATTTTTTATTTATTTTTAGAATGATATTGATTTTCTATCATAAACTTTATTACTATTCTTTATTTTTATAGTATTTAGAAAACTTATTGTTGCAAATAGATCAAAATGGAATGAGTTTTTTAATAGTAAAGCCAAACTATTTTTTTTTCAAATTTTCAGTTAAAAATAAATATGAGTGCTCCCTCACTCTATAGTTGAGACTCTCCATCAATATTGTGAGAGTAAAGAATTGGAAACTATATTATTTGCAAAATATATTGATGCCAAGTCTTAATAACATTTATTTTCCCTGATTCTGTAAAGTTTACCAAACAGGATTAAGAAGGTTTTAAATGGCCATTTATTGATACATGTAACTCTTTCACTTTGAGGCACCATATTTATTAACCTAATGCAGTTAAAAAAAAAATTAAAGAAACTAAACATTCTTATGTACTTTTATCACTATGATATAGTTTGATAAATTTTTTTTCTTATCACACATTTTTAGGTATATTTTTTTCAAATACTGAAATCAAATTATTGGTCATTCAATGTATGGAAATAATTGTATTACCTATATGTTTAAAGGAGTCTTTATTGTCAAACTTATCAGACAAATCAGACTTATTTTCTATTTAAGACAATCAATTTTGAATATATACAGGGTGCATATTATAAGACAGATTACTAGAAGGAACAAATTAAAGATATAGAGATAATATAACTAACTTTTATATTTTATAAAAAGTTACTGAAACAATATTTTTTTCACTATTTGATTCTTCAGTGAAGGTGCATTGTGCATACATTGGGCAATTTGGTGTCTATATGTACATGTATGTATACATGAATATTATATATACATATGTGCACATGCATATAGCATATCTGCTATTAATATCATGTCTTACAATTAAGCTTTCCTTTTTATTTAATAAAGAATAAAAGAATAAACTGCTAAAAGAATTAGTGATCTGACAGCTATCATATATATCATACAATAGCCTTTTTTGTAAAAAAAAGGTTGAAATTATAAATTTTTTTTAAGTTGAAATAGATGAGAATTGAATGTATTTGAATGAACTATATCTTTAGAAAAAATGGAATTTACCAAACTGGTTTATTTCCACAAACATAGGTATGAAAGATGAAAGACCATGTAATTTTGCTCATGGGTTTTACTCAATAAAGCTTGAAATATTTGGTCATCCAAAAATATTCCAAGTTCAAGTAAAGGAATTGATTTCACTATCATATTCTGCTTTTGTTTTGTTTTTTTTCCAGAGGCATTTTTCTTCTTCTAAGAGATTCTTTCTAATGATAAGTACTTTTAAAAATTTAAACTTGAAATATATGGCACAAAAATCTTTTTTTAGCCTTTACGAATTAATTTGTAATTTAGTATATTTCAGGCAGTGGTTAAAGTATGAAGAATTTTAAAACCAATGCCTAAATCTTGATGAAATAGGTCAGTCATAAAAGGAAAAATCCTAGTATAAGCTAGAACAGAATTTTAAACAGTATGTTTTAAATATATATATATACACACACACACACGCACACACACTCAAGAATAACACATATCGGTTGGGATAATTCCTTTCAATTAGGTCTGGAAACCTCTACTCTTCTAATGTCCATTTGTGTTTATAACATATAGTTCTGAAATCATATTTGATTATATGTAGGCAAAACTATATTGCAAAGAATGGGACTAAGGCAAAGTGATTGCCTTGTAAATAGGGGCTTCATTTATTTAAAGATTTTTATGCAAACCAATTGACTTTACATCATCTTAAGGGAAGTGGGGAGTGGATGGAATCAATCTGCCTACTGTATGTTTATATCATTTTCAGGTCATAACAACAATAATAACATTCCTGCAGGATTTTCAGGTAAATGATGACTGGTTGAAGTTAATGGTCCAACGAGGAACCCCTTCCATGTGGTTATTAATCTACAGGAATGCCTTATACTGCATTTGCAATTGCTTAAATAGAAGCTTGCAGTGGAACTCAACGAGAAATGCTAGATCTGTACACATCACTATAGAACAAATTGGCAGTTTCGATCCCAAATAAATCTCCAGAAGAACGAATAATTTGTGTTTCAATTGTTCTGTTTCCTAAAGTGCTGTGCAGCATATATAACTTTTCAAAGTGCCAATGAAGATTGTATTTCTTCATGATTCAATGCTGAATGGGATTTTTCTGAAGTGGAATTTCACAAGTGGGAAGAAGTAGATAGCACTTAAAGGAATTAATTTACAATAATAGTTTGTGTGTGTGTGTGTGCCTATAAATTGCCACAGAAGGTACTTAGGCCTAAAGAGTTTTAACATAAGAAAAATCTGCAGTAATCAAGTGTGCCTAATATTTCTTTATTGGAAAAACAATGAATTTTGCACTATTTATTTAATAAAGAGTGATGGTATTTTCTCTTTCTCAAAATCCTATCTTCCATTGGCTGACTTCATTTGGTATGTGCTTCCTGCTCTCTCTGGCATTCTCTGTTTCCTTCCCTGCCTTTGTTCCCTTCACCTATCTAGGCACTGACATTACTCTGGAAGCATGCTCAACCTTCTCTTCTTACTTTCAAATCACAAATCTTCATTTACTTTTAGAAGCCTTATTCCAGTCTGAGATCACCAATTCTCAACTCAGATCTATTCCTCTTTCCCTTAGTTCAATCTCACTGAGCATCATCAACATCGATTAAAGAGATTTGTCTTTCTTTTTTTTTAAATAATGTAAGCTATAGACCATGGTTAGTAGCAATGCTTCAATATGTATTCATCAATTGTAACAAATGCATCACACTAATGAAAGATGTTGTTAATGTAGGAAATTGTGGGAGGGGGGAGGAAGTGGGGCATATGGGAATCCCTTATGTTTTCAATGTAATGTATATATAATCTAAAGCTTATTTAAAATTTTTAAAATTAATTTAAAAAATTAAAAAGAGGAAAAGATTTTTAAAAAGAGAATTTTCTTTCAACACTCTTTTTGTCTCTAAACTGTCAGTTCCATTTTCAGAATTACGTCTCAAATTCATCCATGCTCATCAGTCATGTAATCACTCCCTAATCTGCTAAGACATTGCCTATCACATGGATTGATGGGTAGCATCATTGATTTTTCTAGTGCCCATTTTGTTCTCCAACTGCCTTCTGTAGACAATGATCAGCGATCCTTCAAAAAGCAAAACACGTTTTCCCTCTACTTAAGAAATTCAGTGATTTGCCAGCGCCTTTTAATACAGTTCATGCTACTTAACATGGTTTAAAAAGTTATCAATAAACTGGAATTAGTTGATCAATGTAAAGGAGAAATAGGGTGAATGATCTTTAACTTCAGGAAAGACCCCAAGGTAGCCCCCATGAGTCCAGCCCCCTGGTATTAACGTTCACGTGTAATCTCCTCCCCTTGAATGTGAGTGTGATCTATGACTTGCTTCTAGCCAATAAAATACCACAAAGGTAACAGAAATGTATATGATTGTGTTACATAAGATTGTAACATCTCTCTTACCAGGAGTCTCTCTCCTTTGTCAGCTTTAAAGAACAAACGACTATGTTGTGAGCTGCCCTGTAAAAAGAGTCATATGTCAAGAGACTGAGGGTGGCCTCCAGCTTAAAGCTGGTAAGAAACTAAATCCCTCAATCCAGAGGCCTGCAGGGGACTGAGTTCTGCCAATAACCATGTGAGCTTGGAAAAAAAATTATTTCCATATGAGCTAGGAAAGCCTCAGATGAGACTCCAGCCTTGGCCGATGCCTTAATTGCAGGCTCACAGAGAAACCGGCTCATCTGTGCCTGGATTCCCTGGCCCACAGAGGATGAGATGTTAAATGTACGTTGCTTTATGCTGCTAAATTTTTGGTAATTTGTTACGCAGCAATAGAAAACAAATACACCCACCACACTTAGTAATGAATCTACCACTGTTTCAAAAGTTTGAAAGAAATAATTGAAGTGAATTTGAATAGTTGAGTGTCAAAATTACAGAGCAGAAGGTTATTTCTTATAGCAAACCCACACATACATAAGCACACATAGAGAAAGAATATGATTTTTCATTTTAAACTGCTTTAGATAATGACAGAGAAAAACTATCAGTTAGAAAGGTTAAGCATAAACTTGGGGCTAAAACAGTATTCTCAGGGGAAAAAGGTAATTAGAATAATAATGATAGAAAGGAAATTTTGTCAAGCAGATAGAGGAGAAGGTAGATTAGTGAGGAGCTCCAAGGGACATTTGAAGAAGAAGGAATACTCACCCTGAATGAGAGTGACATAACTAAGAATGATAGTCAAGAGCCCAGGCTATTAATCCATATGTCAAATTACTCACAATAGACGGTATAGAAAAACTGGCCTGTTGCAACCTGGGGATTTTAGCTGAAATTCTAATAGTTAACTGCACTACTTACATTTTACAGATAAGGAAACTGAGGCCCAGAAAGCTTATGTAACTTTTCCAGATTGATAGAGTTTACGATTGGCAGGGTGAGGAATCAAAATTAGATTTGACTTACTTCAAATCCTATGTGTCTATTACCCTGATTTATTTTGAAGTTTAGAGTAATTGATCCCATTGTTTGATGGATATATCAAAACAACTACTCATTATAGGAAAAATGCCTCAGTGTTAACACGAGTTTCTGTTGTACAAAATAAAATGCAAATATTGTATTTAAATGGCTTTTGTTCAGTATTTCCAATCTTTTTTCCCTTTCCAAGTAAATTTGTAAAGATTTACAGTGTCAAATCTCAAAGTGATAAGAACACTAATTTTCAAGTGCTCAATTCATCGTATATTAATGTTTCTGTCTAGAAGTTAGCAGCTTTTTACCTCAGACAGCAGTTTAGCACGTAATTATCTCCTCATTGCAGAGAATGGGAAGGTTATGACAAGTATGGATAAAGTCAACTAAAAGAATGCGCCCTGTGAAATGCAACAGAGGATACATCTAACACTTTCTAGGGACTGAGACAGACCAAAAGCTAATTTAGATTAGCATCTAAATTATTTTAGTTCTGAGTGTCAGCAGAGAGTTAACTAGCTCACTTCAGTGGCATCATTGGAAGACCCAAGATATAAACAGAGACAAGGGAAAAAGGCAAGTGAAAAATGAAAAAAAAGAACAATAATATGATGGATTTTTATAGTGTCCATTGATTATTAATATACTCCTGAGGTACATTTATCCCTAACATCATGCTCTAGCTAAGAATATTGAGGCTATCCAGATAAGACTATCACAAGCTAATTGATTTGTTTAAGATCAATCATATAATTTATAATTACAATCCAGTTCTTCTGATTGTAAGACCCTTTTGTTTTCATCTATACCATCATGTGGGTGAAGGGGAAAGGAAGACGCATAATGAAAGAGAAATAGAGATTAGAAAAATTTTTTAAAAATCTTTCTATCATGGGGACTGATTGAATACCAGACACACTCTCTACTATTGCCTAAGATCTCCCCTGAAGCATTTAAACTTGATCCAAATATAGCTGAGCGCTATCTGTGATCTAATCAAAATATTATCCCGAATTGTAGTCAGAGGTAGCACTTTCCATTTTTGAAACTGACACTCAAAAATTGCATGACCATTTATTTAATGATTACTTTAAATTGTGTGCATCTATTTTCATGTCTTACATATTGTACTAATAAGAAAATAAGCAGAATTAAGTAAGATAATGAAATGACAATACCTGGCATATCAGTATCACTCAACAAATGATTTGGGAATGTTAATTAATCTGATCTTGATTCAAATTCATGAACTGAAAGTTAGGGTTATGTTATATTTTATATTTATTTATTTATCTATATTTTAATATAAAATTTTTGAGGCGATTAAAGAAAACTTATTATTGTTTGGCTGTGGCAGTCATTTCCTTACTAGTCCATCAATAAGGATTTATGATACAACCCCTAAATGTGCAAATCTTACTAAAGAACAAAAATTTATACTCTATACATTATGCTCTGTGCCTTCCAAAAGTTGATAATCCAGCTGGGGAGAGCAATGATGATGTTCAATGGTCTTGTTCAAAGTGTAACAAATCTAGAGAGAATGGAAAGATAAATGTTGGCATGAATAACCAGAGTAATGCCCATTGTGCTGGCAGAGCTTGTATGAAAGATATTATGAAAGCAGAGAGGAGAAAGTGAAGCCTTCCAAGAGTCCTGGAACGGGTGCAGAAAAAGAACTGTGATGGAGAATGGAGATGCCAGGGAGGGACTTAACATTTGTTGAGGACCTGATGTATACCAAACCTCTTCAAGAAATTACAAGAGCTACTTTCTAAGAACACGTTTAAAATTGTTAAGTATGTTAAATTTTTTTTTGACTCTACAACACATGCCCCATTTCTGAAGTCATATACTGTATTAGTCAGGGTTCTCTAGAGAAACAGAACCAAAAAGAGATACCTGTCAATAGTGCTATTCTATAAGAGTCTCACACGGCCGTGGGGATGCACAAGTCCAGGTTCCGCAGGCAGGCTGCAACCAGGGGCTGCAATGGAAGTTCAGTGAAGGTTCTTGACAAGTTCTGGGAGATGTTGGCTGTCCAAAGACAAGCTGAGAAATTCTCTCTCAATGATGGAATCACACTTCCCCTTTTAAGGGATTCAACTGACTAGGTTAAGCATCACTCATTGCAGACGGCAATCTCCCTGATTGATGTAATTGTAATCAGCTATCTATGATTTACCACTGCAGTAAAGTTAATGGTGACTCAAGGCCATAAATGCCCTTGTATTACAATTAGCCCAGTGCTTGCTTGACCAAGCAACCGGGCACAATTACCTGGCCAAGTTGACACAGTAGCTTAACCATCACATATACCTTCCTCCCCTTTGTCAGGGAAATTAGCCTCACTTCTCTCTCTAGAGTCTTGAGGACAAATGATGTTCATGTCTGAAAGACTCAGTGGCCAACAACCCTTAATTAAATAACTTTTCTAAAACTCTTTGCTCACGTATCAGGATAATTCATGAGAGATCTTGAAATGGACAAAATTTACTGGGTGATCTATCCAGTCAAGCATATCCTCTTGGGATAGCTCTATCTTTCAATGTCTTTGAAGTATTTACAACTCTGCAAGTTGTAGCAATCTGATGATAATGCAAAAGATTCCAATCCATAGAAATGCAAATGAATTGGGCCTGGTGCAATGCAATTAATTATTGCCCTATAGATATTGACTAATTGGGTATCTCCTCATAAATTCATGTCACTATTCCTGATTGCTGATAAATGTGTGTTATACGAGTTCCTCTCTGAAACAATTGTGATATCTTACTGTTTCCCTCATTAATTAATGACTTAAAATCTCTGACATATTTATTTTGTATTTTTATGAGTCATTGATATTATCTTTTAAAAAAATCTGTTTAATAACAGCTTAATTTCCCATAAAATACCTTATCGTCATCTGTAAAGAGTCTTCAAATCTTTAACTTTTGAGAAAATATCTTAGAAATACCAAAACCAAGCTTTGAACATGTCAAAGAACTTTTTTGTCCCTGATACATTCAGGAAAACCATAACTACCTTCAGTCGTCCATAGAATATCAGCATAGGAGGTTCTTAAACGTATACTGTGAAGGTTGCCTGCTAGAAATGACTCAAAATAAGGAACATATCATTTAAATATGGTAGCATAAACTAAATGAACCAATAAATGCTCCGAGATTCAATAGTTTTATGTTAATTATTAACTTGGAATTCGGAAGGCACATATGCCTTCAAATTTTATGCCCCTAATTTATTATGGTCAAAAGCTTGCTTATTTTTATTTGAATCATAATCATGGACATTTTTATGTCTTTTTTTTTTTCAAGGAGCTGGACTTGACATGACATTAAAATTGTAAGTGTTTGTACAGGGTTGCAAAGCAGACAAAAAAATTAGCTACACTATTATAAAAGATTAATGTGTGCATTAGTCAATTCATCCTACTAATTGCCTACCAAAAGTTTTAGCTGAGGTTTATGGGTTTTATAAAGGTTAATTATATGTGGTTAGTTGTATGTATGGTTTTGGAAGAATAAGGCAGAGTTAGTGAGAAAGATTTTAATGTAGAAAAAAGTTACTTTTCAAGAAAGATCCTCCCATGAAGGAATTTATCCACTTATTCATTCATTTATCCCATCACTCACCATTCATTCATTACTCTGTGCCATGGGCTGCACTTGGAGCTGGGAATAAACAGATAAATAAAACTATCAGTTTTGGCAAAGTTCCAAGTGTGGAGAAATGTAGCAGAGAGCTAGTAAGAGGTTTAATTCTACTTGTTGCATGTAACAAATTGCACAGCTTTAGCCCCTTTACATAATTTGATGCCTAATTCTTAATCTGTAAAATGTGTATTTTTATCTCAACTTCTTAGGAAACTTAAATGTGATCACATTGTGCAAGTTCCTGATACTTAGCATGTACATAACATATGACAGATATTCCCGATCAGGTAATACACTCTGGGGGACAAAAAATTGTTGGTGGAACTGAGTAGGGAGAGATTTGAAAGCAGGTGGAATCACAAATGTCTTCATTCAGGCCATAACAATTGATGTCATTTTTTTAAGAATAAACAGAAATTTTATAAGCAATGGGCAGAACATGTACAGAGACCTAGGGTTTCAAGAAGGTATTGGATTTCAAGAGTTTCAATAAATTAATCTTCTCAAGCTTGAAAAATAGAACAAAACCATAGCCTTAATTTTGGGTAATTAAATAATTAAAATTCAGGAAAGCTAAATCTGGCATTGATTTTTAATTAAACTTACAATAAAAAATGCCTGATTTCTAGAACTTCCATGTGTTTCTCAGTATGGACTTTTCCCACCAGAAAATATGTTAATATGGCAAATAGGCTTTCATTTTCTTTTTTTTTTCCCTAACATCTTTAGCTAAATAAGTATTTTTTAAACCAAAGTAAGACAGTAAGTATATAAAGTCCTAAGTGCTAGAAGAGGGTGTTGCGTTTCTTTCAAAAGAAACAAACTAGTGGACAGGGGTAGGCTGATCAAGACACCCAGAAAATTTACTTTAAAAATTTTTAGTAGGCCCACAAAGAATATATGGGAGTAATTCTCCATAATTTCTAAATTAAACTTATATTGGCTATTCACACATGTATGGACACACATATGGAAGGAAGCGGTGAGGGTGAAGGGACGGTTAGGATAGTGGCAGGGAGGGTTAGAAAGCTTGTTCCAAGGAAGAGAATGATTTTAGATGTGACGATCATTTCTATATGCAAGTTTGGGCAAACACAAAAAGTGCTTTAGAAAACTTTTCATTTGTAAGCAATTTAGTAGAAGTTGAGGTAATCTTTATGATTTACATAGAAAACATACAGCAATTTAGACCTCCATTGATGTATTCTCAGATGACAAACGTCAATTTTTCATTAGAAATGGACAGACAATTCTTAATTGTATTTCTAAAAGAAATAGTCTAGCCTTGATGATCAACTGAAAATGACTGATGACCTGAATTTTGCAGTTTGCAAAGTATTTTCACATCCTGGGATAGTCAGACACCCTACCCTGGGACTATCAATACCCCGTCTATGTATCCATGCTTTAGAATGGTAATTAATCAAGTCCTTCCTCTCTTTACTCAAAAATGGGTGCTAGTTAATAAAGAGAGGGCTAACACTGATGGAGATCATAATATCATCTAAGGCCACATTGGGACACATTGCTTAATATAGATAATTTTCTATTTGATGCTCTCTAAATAGACTCAATACTTAAATTATGCATTCTGTTGAATGAAACACATATTTAGGAACCACAAGTAAACCAATGTAATATACATAACAAATACACCAATTTTCAATATCTAGAGCTTGAAATAAGGCTGGAATTGGCAGGCATATTTAGAAAAACTGAATTTCCTGAGAAACTAATTTGAGTAAGAGAAAGCACACCATGTGGGGAGTAAAATTTCAGCACTCCTGTATCATCTGAGCCTCTAACTAGCTATGTGACTTTCACCAATGCCCACCTAAATGTATTCATCCATCAAATAACAGTTAGATTAGCTCATCTCTGCAGACTCTTCCTGCTCTGAGATAATGTAAGTCCCTGTGATCAATCCATCATCGACAGTTATCATCTCCAGAAATGCCAAAAGTTAAGAAAACTTTTACAGTAACACATGGATGGCATAGGCAGAAATCTTATTCAGTAGAGAAATTTTCTGCAGGTAAGGCAAGCAGTGGACTGGTCAGGAATTTGAAGCCCATGACTATTAGAAATGCCCAACTAGAGGAAACACATTTGATTGGTTCATCCAAGCGAATTAAACTTCGGAAACCCGAACACCCATTTGCTCCAGGTAAAGGTTTTTGTTGTTATGTGTGTATTTGCTTTTTTGTTTAATCTGTCTGCTCTAGCTTCCCCAATGATCTAATTGCTGTCAGGGATATAAGGATGGCTCTGCTTCCCTGCTGTAGCTTCATGTCAAGCTCTGGCCTTTATAAATATCTGGACCTCTAGTTTCACAAGGACTTTGGTAAGGGATCTGGGCTTCTGAAAATTGTGGCTTTCAGCACTGGGATGAGAGTTGCTACGTCCAACACTGGAGATAGCCTCACACCACCTTCAGGGTTAGAAGATGCATCCAACGTGACCTAATGACACAGGATCTTAGCCATTAAGGTAAGATGCATACTAAGTTTACATTTCCAGAATCTTTCCATAGTTACTCCTCATGAAAATGTAGATATAAAATAATTGAGTAGTACTAGGGAAATCAGAGATACCATTTAAGCAGCCAAAACCCAAACCTTAACTCTCTACCTCCTTCTCTGGGCAAGTCACTAACACATTAAATGGCTATCCTCTAGCTTGCTGCTACTCCCATCGCCTTTCTATTGTATGCCGTTACAGAATCTAGGGGAGATATTTAGTCTAATGAAAACATCCTACTCAACCTTAAACCCAGAAACTAGGAGCTAGCAACCCTAGATGCCTATCAGAAAAGGAATTCTCAGTGGCAGGGCCTTCTACCCCCAAAGTGGATTAAAAACCACACTCAGAGAATATGGATTGGTTCCTCTTCTCCAGCATGAAGTGGGGTGTGCAGAGCTGTTATCCATCTAAACCTGACACAGTTTGGGCCACTGTGAGAGACTGGCAGTGATGGGACTTCTTCTGTTCCCTACCCCTGAGATGTCTCCCTCATCTGTCTGCTTGTTATCTGCTCACTGTATGGGATAACTGTCTGCTCATTGTATCCACTCTTTGTCTGCTCATCTTATGAGGCACTGGGAATCGAACCTGGGAACTCCAGGTGGGAGGCTGGCACCCAAAAGCATGATCCACATCTGCTCCCTGTTCATTGTGTTTGCTTGTTGCATCAACTCATTGTGTCAATTCATTGCATCTGCTCACCTTCTTTAAAAGGCACTGGAGGGAAGTGGCTGTGGCTCAGTCAGCTGGGCTCCTGTCTACCATATGGGAGGCCCTGGGTTCATGTTCCGGGGCCTCCTTGTGAAGGCAGACTTGCCCACACACCATAGAGTGCCGCCAGGCCCACATGATGCAGAGAGCCAGCTCAGCAAAGATGACACAACAGAAAAGAGAGACAAGTAAAACAAAAACAAAAGCACAGAAGAATGCACAGTGAAATGGGCACAGAGAGCAGACAGCAAGCAAGCCACAAAGGGTGAGGGGGGCATAAATTTTAAAAATAGTAATAATAATAAAAATACAGACACAGAAGAATGCACAGTGAATGGACACAGAGAACAGACAGCAAGCAAGATACAAGGCACTGGAAAACCAAATCCAGGACCTCCCATATGGGAGGCAGGTGCCCAACTTCTTGAGTCACATCTGCTCCTTCCTCGGTCTTTTAAATTCTTTGTTTTGTGTAAGTGGTAAAGAGATTATTTGTCCTTCCTGGACTCTTTATACTGCACAAGTAATAAAGGGATCATTTGCTGAATGCTTCTGTTGTGCCCTGAACCTGTGTTCCCATTACACATCTTAGTGGCAACTCACTCCAAAATTAGGTTATAGTATATAGATATCATCATTGTGACTGCAATTTAAACAGCAGGGAAGAAATTAGGTACTATCACAGAATATATTCTCATATGTTAGACTGGATCATGGGAAAATTCAAATCTAACGTCCTTCTAAGGGAAGTCATGAACATGCTTTTCCTCCCTATGGAATCATATTCTTAGAGTACACCAAAAAAGACTTTTTTCATGCCTAAATTGGCCATGCATTCCCAGACTATGATCCTGGGAGTTACTGTTATATTTTTTGTAACAGATCTGGTTTTTAATGTGTTCTCTGGTCTAGCAGCAACACCATCACCCCGGGCATTTGTATAAATGTAAAATTTTGGGCCGCACCTCAAATGTACTGACTTAGGAATTCAGGGAGTGGGCTCAGGGATGTGTGTTTTCACAAGCCCACTAGGTAATTCTGTTGCATGCTACAGTTTGAGAACCACTTTGTAGATTAACACTCTGACTTATACCTAAATCAAATCTACTGATAAAAACTTTTATTAGATATCTACAGAGAATATTTTATTTTACCTTTATGCATCTAAAGAAGTAACATACTATAACAAAACAACGAAAACAATCTGTGGTGGTTTGAAGCTGTATATTCCCCAGAAAAACATGTTAATGAGTTTAATCCATTCTTGTGGGTATAAGCTCATCGTTACATAGGTCCTTTAGATGAGGTTGCTGCATTAAGGTGTGCCCTACCTCAATCAGGATGGCTTTTAATCTTATTTCTGGAGTCTTTTACATGAAAATGAAATTGAGAAAGAAAGAGAAAAAGCCATGGAAGCAAGAAACTGAAAAAAAAGAAACCTAGAAAAGAGAAAGACCAGGAGACACCACTACGTGCTTTGCCATGTGACAGAAGAGCCAAGGATTGCCAACAGCTGGTCTTTAGGAAGAAAGCATCACCTTAATGATGCCTTATTGGGACATTTCCTCATCTCAAAACCATGATGAATAAATTTCCATGGTTTAACCTGACCCATTTCATAGTATTTGCTAGAACTCTAAAACACAGTCCAACTAACCAAAATAGGAGAATGGAGGAATTCCAAAGCATGCATTTGGAAGCAATAGTTCCATTCCCTGTCAACAGAACTATTCCAATAGTTCTGTTGACAGGGAATTATGTTTACAGTAAGAGACCTGTGGCTAAATTGAAGCTCTTTCTGCTGTGATCTTAGACACAGTGTGATATTTATTCATCTTAGACTTCCACAAGCTGAGTGAAATAAAACACTACAGCTATCTTCACACAGCATACCTAATACATGTAGTTCTAAAGTTCCCCTTCCCTCTTTATCTTTATATCTCTTTATTATCATCCAGTAGTTTAAATGCTAGCTGTGGGAGTTGAGGAGGCATTTATTAAATCCAAATTTAAACAAATGCTAGGTAGTTAGAATCAGTGCTGGGAAAAATAGAGATAAAAGTTCATTTGGTATCTTGATTAAAATTAATCAAGAAATAATGGAATGTCTAGGGAATGAAATAATATAAAGGCATATAATACAAATACATAAGACTAATCTCCCATATCCAATTTACACAACAATTTGATTTGCTAATTTAAGTACAGGATATAATTTTAGAAAGATCAGAACTAGTTACCACATACCAAGGGTAATGCTTAAAGCACTTGATTCAAAATCTTTGTTTTCAAACAACCCATAATTAAAAGTCCACTACCTTCAATTTTAGAAATCAGTTTATAATGCAAACTTAATTGGCTGTTATTAGCAGGACCAGATTAAGTAGCTTGTTGTGGCCATGACAAGTTTATTTCTATTATGCTTTTAATTAGGACTCCCACAGTTGAAAAGCCCAGAGGGGCTTAAAGTCCACAGCTGACCCCTGTTGCCAAGAACTACTTACATATTCTTAAATCATCAAGTTTCTATTCCTTCTGCCACCACGAGTCACCACCCCCACTTTCGTCTTTATATTTCTAATCTATCATGTGGATTAATTTGCTTTCTAAGAACTTCAAAGAGCTGAAGGCTTTATGCATGGGCATTCTTGCTTTTTTTCAGAAGAACATCAATTGCTATAAGAAGGTGGAGCTAGGGAATTGGGGGTTTGGGGACAGGAATTATTGTAGTTATCTTGAGAGGTTGAGAAGCTAGCAATCTTCTGAAATGTTGCTCATTGGTAATATATCTTCCCACATTGTTATTATTATTATTATTTATTGTTGTTGTCACTTTTGTGATTTTAAATGACTTTATTTGTACCTCCTCATATCTTAATACTCCCGCTTTTCAACTTTTGACCCTCCTTTGGGAATAGATAATACCTTCTTGTTCCATATTCCAGTGAGAAATTGGGTTGTACGTGTATTTAAAGCAATGTGTTTTGAGGAATAGCTCACATATACTAGCTAAAAAAGCTGCAGAGATCAATTTGAGCATCATTCGAAGCCTGCTGTAAACAGCTGTATTAAGGGTAAAATGACTTTAGGGAAAAAAAGAAAGAAACATGACAACAGAATTCATTGGGAAGCATTTGAACAGCTAATTAAGCTGTGCTGTGAAAGGGGCTGGACCACAGTAAAAATGTCTACCCCTTGTATTTTTAATTTTATCAAAGGGCAATATTATCACTTGAGAAGACTCACATTTAACATTTCTATCATTAAAACTTTAAGAAGTGCTTGAATAATTTTGATACTTAAACCATGGCTGCTAGATAAAATAAAGGGAAATTTGAAATTTACATAATTAACAACTATTTTTAGTATTTATATATATCCCCAAAAACATTGCCTCTACATACATAGATCAAAAAATTCATTTTTTTTAAGATTTATTTATTTATTTAATTCCCCCCCCTCTTCCCCGGTTGTCTGTTCTCTGTGTCTATTTGCTGCGTCTTGTTTCTTTGTCCGCTTCTGTTGTCGTCAGCGGCAGGGGAAGTGTGGGCGGCGCCATTCCTGGGCAGGCTGCACTTTCTTTCTGGCTGGGCGGCTCTCCTTACGGGGCGCACTCCTTGCGCATGGGGCTCTCCTACGCGGGGGACACCCCTGCGTGTCGCGGCACTCCTTGCGCGCATCAGCACTGCGCATGGGCAGCTCCACACGGGTCAAGGAGGCCCGGGGTTTGAACCGCGGACCTCCCATGTGGTAGACGGATGCCCTAAGTACTGGGCCAAGTCCGTTTCCCTCAAAAAATTAATTTTTAGACGTAATTAGAATTTAACTGGTATTCTGTATTTTTTTATTTCCTAAATTTGGCAATCCTAGCTTAAACTACAATACAGAATTATGTTTTTTTATAGTTTTTAAGGATTTTAGTAACTAAAGATATAATGCTTTTCATCTGATCTAAATGTAGTTAACAGAGACTATCCTAAGGCTGGCAATTACAATCATTTTGAGATGAGTAGATCCATTTTTATATGCTAACAATTATACTTGTAAGGAGGAATCAAGGGGGAAAGTTTGTATTGAGATATTCTAAATAATCCTTTATTATGTTCATTCACCAGAACTAAATTGATAATATTGTGACTTTTTAAAAAGTTTACTGGGTGCAATCCAATTTTTAAAACTTGTTGAAAAACATTCAATTTATATTTAAGAAAGAATTTGGGGAACAGATGTGGCTCAAGCAGGTAAGCTTGGGAGGTTCCAATTTGGTTCACAGTGCCTCCTGAAAAAGCAAAAACAAACAATAAGCAAAACAGATAAAAAAATCAATTTAGGGAAGCTAATATGGCTCAGGGGTTGGGTGCTGACTTCCCAAATACAAGGTCCTGGGGTTCAATCCTCAACATCTGGTAACTAAAAAAAAAAAAAACAAAACTGCAGTTTATTCATGCATATAAATATATAAAATACAACATTCTTTTGCATAATGCATAAAATATTCCTTTTGTGAAAAGTTTTTAGTTAACATTTTTAAGAATTAAATAAATAAATAAAAGGAAGCAACTTACTCAATGAACTGAATTGTATATGCCTTTAAGCAATGTATGTCAATTAAATGTTTTGGGGACTCAGCTCTTCCTCTTGCAACATCATAAACTCAGACACTTTAGTTAACCTATGTTTTCCTCTGTTTCTTCATCAAAGATAAAAGAATAATAATAGTATCTAAATCAGAGTGTGTTTGCTACAAGTAAATGAAACTAATTTATATGAAGCCTAGGACTTGACAAAAAGGTACTTTTTAGAAAAAATTAGGTGCTATTTTTATTATTAACATTAATTACCAAAGTTTTCCATGTAATATTTGGTGACTCCTATTTAAGAAATACTTCCCATTGTCCATGAACCCCTTGCACATGAGACCCTTGCTTAACATTGTTACTATTTCTCTGCAGCATGACTGGGTGTCTGCAGAAAAGCAGGCAGGCTAATAGTCATCAGTATTTGAAAGGCTCCAGAGGAGCAGATCTTGCAGTAGAAAGAAAGGCAGAAATAAGCCTGCTCCAGAGGAGCAGATCTTGCAGTAGAAAGTAAGGCAGAAATAAGCTTGCTTAGGCAGCTTATCTAAGGATTGGTTCCTAGCAGATTCTATCTACCCTAGTCAACTGACTCCTATCTGTAATTCTCAGACAAAATCCATCCTGTCAAGGTATATATCTACAAAACCATTTGGAAGGTTAATTTAATACAGAATGACCCAAACAATGGAAAATTAGCTGAATCCACATCAAGTATGGATACCATAAAGTTGTTAAATATTTTCATACATTATCATAAGCATACTTTTACATAAAATCCATTCGTGATGGACATTCTGACTAGAAGTGTTTAATTTATTTCTCATGAAAGAATTGATTTTTAAAAACTGCTGGTTTTAATCATTTTTTTTTTTCCTTAGGTAAACTTCTAGTATTCTTTTCTCTCTTACCTTGCCTTTGCCTCATCGTCTTCTAGTCTGGAGTGTCAAATCCTTGTATCAGGGCTCTACCTACTTTTTTCAAGAAAGATGTAAGCCTTTGCTTACACACTTAATTCAGTTTTTGTAAGTACGAAGCTCTTATCAACAGTGTTTTTAAGGAGACTCTGCCTCTCTCCTATATGGTCCAAAATTGCCTGGAACTATTTCTTTTTAGGCCAGATTTTTTCCCTCCCTTGGTGCCTACCTATCTCCTTTCCTTTTTAATGTCTGATCACATCGGAAGCTCTGTTTGTCACTTGCTCCTTAGTGCCTTAGGGTTCATCTTGCTTCCCTTTTGTGATTGGAATTTTGACTTTATTTGGGAGCACTCCGTATTCTCTGATAATAGCCAAAATAAAAGAAGAGCATTTTGATTACTGGAACAAAACATGATCATCCCTATTTCAAAGTTACAGGTTTTTAGCATTGCTAGATTTTAAAAAATTTATTGAAGTATAAAATTCATTAATGAACATACATAAACAATAGCTGTGTAGTAAAAGATGTGAAAATACTAAGCAAACATGCATAACATCATATAGGGGTCCCATACATCAACCCACTACCAACAACTTGCATTGTTGTGAGACATCTGTTACAAATTATGAAAGGATGTCATCAAAATCTTACTACTAACTCTAGTCCATAACTTAAATTAGGTGTATTTTCCCCAACCCACCTTGTTATTTTTTAAATATACTTTTATCACAGAAGTTGTAAACTTACAAAACAATCATGCACATGTGTAGAACTCCCATATAACATTCCTTCATCAACACTCCACACTGTAGTGGAATATGTTACAGATTATGAGATAATATCATCAGACCAGTACCACCAACCATGGACCATAGGATACATTTGGTATTCTTTTTCCATACTCCCCCATTATGAACACAGGACATCTTTGGCATAGATGCATGAATATTATGGTATTGTATTTTCCCCATGATTCTTCACATTCCCACCACCCTGCAATAGTGATGTACATCTGCTCAAGCTCACAGAAGGATACTCTTGCATTGGTATCATCGATCACAATTCTCATTCGCCTCTGAGTTCACTGTGTCATTCAGTTCCTAGATTCTTCTCTGGCTTTCTTTCAATTGGCATTTATATCCCTTTCCAGCCCTATTCCCATTTATAAACCAGCTGTTACTCACTATAATATGTCATGATCAACTCTTTACATTTCCACACTTTTACACTCCAGACAATTAAATCTACATACATTAAGCATCAGTAGTCCTTCTCAGTCCTCCTATCTCCTAATAGCCTATACTCTAGGTTTTAACTCCATGCATTTATTCTTCATATTTGGTTTGTATTAATGAGATCATGAAATATTTGTCCTTTTGTGTCTGGCTTACCTAATTTAGCATAATTTCTTCAAGATTCATCCATGTTATCATGTGTTTCAATTTCATTTCTTCTTACGGAACATAAAATTCCATTGTCTATATATATACCACATTTTACATATCTATTCATTGGATGATGGACATTTGGGTTGTTTCCATCTTTTGACAATTGTAAATAATGTCACTATGAACATTGGTGTGAAGATGTCTCTTTGTGTCACTGTTTTCAGTTCTTCTGGATATATTTATAGCAGAGGAATTGTTGGATCATATGGTATTTCTATATATACCTTCCTAAGGAACCACCAAAGTATCTTCCACAAAGGCTGCACTATTTTACAATCCTACCAATAGTGAAGGAGTGTTCCTATTTCTCCACATCCTCTTCAGGTCTTATTGTTTTCTGTTTTTGTAATAATGACCATTCAATGAGGTGTGAGATGATATCTCATTGTCATTTTGATTTGCATTTCTCTAATAACTACTGATATGGAACATTTTTTCATGTGCTTTTTGGCCATTTGTATTTCCTCTTTGGAGAATTGTCTATTTAAATCATTTTCCCATTTTTAAATTGGATTGCTTGTTCTTTTATTATTGAGTTATATGATCTCTTTGCATAGAATGGAAATTAAACCCATATTAGATATGTGGTTTCCAAATATTTTCTTTCATTGAGTGGGCTGCCTTTTACCTTCTTGATGAAGTCCTTTGAATAACTAAAGAGTTTAAGTTTAAGGAGATCCCCCTTATCCAAGTTTTCTTTCATGATTTGTGCTTTTGGTGAAAGATTTAAGAATCTACCACCTACTGTCATGTCTTGAAGATGTTTTCCTACATTTTCTTTTAGGAGCTTTGTGGTTTTTGCTTTTATATTTAGATCTTTGATTCATTTTGACTTAATTCTTGTATAAAGTGTGAGATGGGGTCCTCTTTCTTTCTTTTGACTATGGATATCCAGTTCTTTCAGCACCATTTATTGAATAGACTGTTCTGCCTGATCAGTGTAGGTTTGACAGGTTTGTCAAAAATCACTTGACTATAGATGTGAGAGTCTGTTTCTAAATCATGAATTCAGTTCCACTGGTCTTAGTGTCCATCTTTACACTAGTACTATGCTGCTTTTGCAACTGTAGGTAGTTAATATGATTTAAAGTCCAAAAATTTGAGTGATCCAACTTTGCTTTTCCTTTTTAAAATGTTTCTGGCTATCTTGGATTCCACCCTTCCAAACTGCTGGTGGAATATTTATTGGGATTGTGTTGAATCTGTATATCAGTTTGGGTAGAATTGGCATCTTAATGCTATTTAGTCTTCCAATCCATGAGCATGGAATGTTCTTCCAGTTATTTAGGTCTTTTTTAATTTCTTTTAACAATGCATTGTATTTTTTTGAATACAAGTGCTTTACATTTTTGTCAAATTTATTCCTAAATATTTGATTCTTTTAGCCACTATTGTAAATGGATTTTTTTCCTGACTTCCTCCTCAGATTGCTCATTACTAGTGTATATAAACACCACTGATTTTGAGTATTGATTTTGTATCCTGACACTACTGAAATCATTTACTAACTCTAGCAGCTTCGTTGTAGACTTTTCAGGACTTTCTAAGTGTAAGATCGTATCTGCGAATAGGGAAGATTTTACTTCTTCTTTTCCAATTTGGATGTCTTTTGTTTCTTTTTTTTTTTCCTGATTGTTCTTGCTAGAACACCTAGCACTATACTGAACAACAGTGGTGACAGTGGGCATCCTTGTTTTTTCCTGATCATAACAGGAAAGCTTTCAGTCTTTCACAATTGTGTACAATGTTAACTGTGGGTTTTTCATATATGGCCTTGATCATGTTGAGAATTTTCTTTTGATTCCTACCTTTTGCAATATTTTTATGAAGAAAGTATGCTGCATTTTGTCAAATGCCTTTTCTGTGTCAATCAGTAGGATCATGTGATTTTTTTTTTCACACTTATGCAGTTTTATTTATTTATTTTTTTTTAATTTTTTTATTTTTTATTGACTTTGTAATAATATTACATTAAAAATATATATGTGAGGTCCCATTCAACCCGGATCATGTGATTTTTTTCTTCTTTGAATTATTAATGTGCTATATTACGCTAAATGATTTTCTTGTGTTGAAACACCCTTCCATGCCTAGTACAAAACTCACATGATCATGATGAATAATACTTTTAATGTATTGTTGATTTTATTAGCAAGTATTTTGTTGATGAATTTTGCGTCTGTATTCTTTAGGGAAATGGGTCTGTAATTTTCTTTCTTTTTTTTTTGTAATATCTTTGTCTGGCTTTGGTAGCAGTGTAATATTGGCTTCATAGAATGAGTTTGATAGCATTCCTTCTTGTTCAGTTTTTAGAAGAGTTTGCGTAAGATTGATATTAAATCTTTGAATGCTTGATAGAACTCACTTGTGAAACCATCTGGTCCTGGCTTTTTCATTTTGGGGAGCTGTTTAATGACTGTTCCAATTCCTTTACTTGTGTTGATTTGTTGCAGTCTCTTATTTCTTCTGGGGTCAGTCTAAGTTGTTCATACATTCATAGGAATTTTTCCATTTCATCTATGTTGCTTAGTTTTTTGCCATACAGTTGGTCATAGTACTCTATTATGATCTCTTTTATTGCTGTGGTATTGGTAATACTGTTCCTGTTTTTGTTTTTCATTTCATTCACTTGAATCTGCTCTCTTTTTTCTGTCACTTTTAGCTAAGGGTTTATTGATTTTGTTAATCTTCCAGAAGAAACAACTTTTGGTTTTGTTAATTGTCTGTATTGTTTTGTTTTGTTTTTGTTCTCAAATTCAATTATTTCTGCTCTGATCTTTGTTGTTTCATTCCTTCTACTTGCTTTGGGATTAGTTTATTGTTTTTGGGTTTTTTTTCTAGTTCCTCTAGCTATATAGGTAAGTCATTGATTTTAGTTCTTTCTTCCTTTTTAATGTAAGCATTGAGGGCTATAAATTTCTCTCTCAACACTGCCTTTGCTGCATCCCATAGGTTCTGATATGTTGTGTTCTCATTGTCATTCATCTTGAGATATTATTGCTTTCTCTCAATATTTCTTCTGTGATCAACAGATTACTTAAGAGTGTATTCTTTAATCTCCATATGTTTGTGAATTTTCCCTTTTTTAGCCTCTTGTTGATTTTCAGCTTTGTTCCATTATGATAAGAGAAAGTGTTTGTATAAATTCAATCTTGTTAAATTTATTAAGATCTGCTTCATGACCCAACATATGGTCTATCTAGCAAAAGATCAATGAGCACTTGAAAAGAATGTATATCCAGCTGTTTTGAATGCAATGTTCTATATAGTATATTAGGTTTAGTCAAAGTATCATATTTTTTAAACTCAGCATTTATTTATTGATCCTCTACCCAGATGTTCTATTCAATGTAGAGAGTGGTGTATTGAAGTCTCCAAATATTATTGTAGATATATCTATTTCTCCATTCAGTTTTGCTAGTGTTTGCCTCATGTATCTTGGGGCATCCTTGTTAGGTACATAAACATTTATGATTGTTATTTCTTCCTGGTGAATTGCCCTTTTCTTAAAATATAATGTCTTTCCTTGTCTGTAATAGAAGTTTTGCTTTAAAAGTCTATTTAATCTGATATAAGTATAGGTACTCTGGCTTTTTGTTTTTTTGGTTCTTACATGCATGGAATATCTTTTTTCCAGCCTTTCACTTTCAATCTATTGGTATTTGTATTAGTTAGCCAAATAGGTGCTGATGCAAAGTACAAGAAATCTGTTGACTTTTATAAAAATAGTTACTTGTGGTAAAAGCTTTTAGTTACAAGGCCTTAATGACCCCAAATAGGAAACGGACTTGGCCCAGTGGTTAGGGTGTCCGTCTACCACATGGGAGGTCCGCGGTTCAAACCCCGGGCCTCCTTGACCGGTGTGGAGCTGGCCCATGCACAGTGCTGATGCGCGCAAGTAGTGCCGTGCCACGCAGCGGTGTTCCCCGCGTAGGGGTGTCCCCTACGTAGGGGAGCCCCACGCGCAAGGAGTGCGCCCGTAAGGAGAGCCGCCCAGCGCAAAATAAAGTGCAGCCTGCCCAGGAATAGCGCCGCCCACACTTCCCATGCCGCTGACGGCAACAGAAGCGGACAAAGAAACAAGACGCAGCAAATAGACACAGAGAACAGACAACCGGGGCGGGGTGAGGGGGGATTAAATAAATAAATAAATCTTTAAAAAAATAAAATAAATAAAGGTTACTTTTCTCACCAAAGTCTGTTGCCATATGTCGAAGTAAGATGGTGGGTGATGTCTGAGAGGGTTCAGCCTCCCTCTTTCCTTTTAAGTCACTTTGGGCCCAAAAGTCTGTTGCCATATGTCGAAGTAAGATGGTGGGTGATGTCTGAGAGGGTTCAGCCTCCCTCTTTCCTTTTAAGGCACCTTGGGCCCAGCTTCTTCTGATCCCAGCTGTAGACTGGCATAGAGGTCAGCTGCTCTGTTCTCTCAACTACAGTATATCAGACAAATGGCTCATCTCCCCCAGGGGCCACAGGATCAAGCTCTCACCTCTTCTGTGACTATGGAGTTCTCTCTCTTCCTCTGTGTATCCCTTTCTGTGTTCTCCTCAAATAAGTGTCCATTTATATAGCCCAAGAAGGGAGTGTGGACTCAACCCTGCACACCTTAATGATGTGGTCAAATCAAAACCTTAATCTTGATTTAATCATTAAAATGTAAAGCTTTCAAAGTTAAATCAGTCAAAGGGTATCATTCCCAGAGGAACAGACCAGTTTACAAACATAATCAATATCTTTTTTAAAAAATTCATAAATAATATCAAACAATCATAGTATCCTTGGGTCTAAAGTGAATCTCTTGATGAAAGCCTATTGCAGGGATGGAGCTGCAGGTGTGGGCAGCAATCTATGCTGTGCAGGTCCAAAATGACTATAGTTGTCCAGGTAGGATGATGTAGCACCAGACACCTTTCCTTCCAGGGGTAGGGATACATACTCTGGACTGCCCAACAATCTAATTCATGTGGGCCAGATGTGCCTGCAGTTGCCTAAAGAGGCTGAGGGAGTACTGGCCCTTCTGCTCTTTAGGGGGTAAGGAACAGAACCACTGTCACACAAAAGTTCAGTCTGTGTAGTCCAAAAGTGCTTATAGTTGCCCAGAGAAGCTGAGGAAACTCTAGTCCTCTCCTATCCTATTGGCGGATGGGGGATGGATTCACAGGTACCCACCAGTCCAGGCTGTGCAGGCCAAAAGTGCCTTCCATTGCTCAGAAAGGCTGAGGAAACATAGCTCCCCTTCCACATTACTTGGGGGCAGGGATGGAACTATAGGTGTCTGACTATTCGGTCTGTGTTGGCCAAAGCACCTGCAGTTGTCCAGAAAGGCTGTGCAGGGATGGAGCCCTACATGTCTGACTATTCAGTCTGTGCCAGCTGAATGTACCTGCAGTAATACAGAGAGGCTTGTGCAGGTCCTGCCAGCTTCCTCCCTGCCAGAAGTGAGGCTAGAGCCTAGACGAGGGCTGCAATATTATCTGAATGGAAAGAAGCTGGTCTCTACCAGCACTGTAATTTTCAGTCAGTCCTGCATTCCCTTATGCAGGGGGCAGAGTTAAAGTAGTGACTACCAGCCTCTTTTTGACTTGGACAGTTTCAAACTTGAGCTGTTCTCAGGATTATACTTTAGTCAGCCAAATTCACTAATCAGTAGATGAAATTGGTGCCCAACCATCTCTTCCTCCCCCACTTTTGAGAAATAGAGCTTCCAATTCCAGCCATGGAATATATCCCAAGGTGGCTTGTACCGCCAGTGAGTATGGGCACCTGCCTCTGCAACATTGAGTGCTCTACTTATAAATCTTTTCTGCAGATGGGCAGTCTCCTCCTTCCATTCTTTCAAGGATATTGCAGAAAGCTTTTCTGATCTCCTGGAGACCCCAAAACAGGTGCTTTAGATAGTTCTGGATGATTTCTAACTGCCCAGTAGCACAAGCTAGCTCTAGGAGCTCCTTATTCTGCCCCTATCTTGACCTTCCCTTCTGCTAAAGTTTTAACTATTTAAATATTTCTGTTTACTGTCATGTGGGCTACAGTGTCTGGACTAAGTATCTTTCTCTTAAGCACCTCCCCCTTATTTCTGGTCAAACATTGCAACACCAGGTAAAAGAGTAACAAACAATAGTTGTTATCTTTCTCAGGCAAACATAGCACACAGTAATGTAAAGACTTTTATAATTATAATATTAATAATAACAGCAGTTTTATAACCAATCGAGTAAGCTCCTACAACATGTAGCTTCAATTTATGTAAATGCATTAGCCCATTTACTCTACACAACAAATTTATTGAATGGGGGCAATTTTTTTGTACCCATTTTATATTTAGACTTAAAGTTGTTACGTAGTTTATGAATGTTAAAGCCAAGATTTGACTGCATGTAATCTGACACCAGTGTCTGAACTTTTATAAGGATGATATGAAATCTCCCCATTTACAACATTTAAACTATTTCTGCACCCATAAAATTCCCTTTGTCCTAAACAATTAAGTGGAGTAGTAAAAGGAGTTATCTTTCTTGAGTAATTCCTTGGCATTACTTTTCACATATGTCACTCCTCATTCCTCTATATTGTTTTTGTATTTGACAAAGCTTCACTGCACATGGTGTTAGCTACTCATTCATTCATTCGTTCCTTCATTGTTTCCTTCATATATTAAAGATTTACTATTGACTTATTGTGGAATTTTGCTTTGTTACTCTTGTCATCTTCAAGATTTCAGATTTTATTGTATCTTTTTCTGCTAAAATTAAACTTTGCAACTGATTGAGTTAAATATTTCTATAAGAAACTCCACATTATAAAGGGTTGAATAGCACTCCTGTAGCTTCAATTTGATTCCAGGTGTGCTGATTGTATCTGCTAATTCCTGGATCTCCATTTCCCAGACAGTCTGATTCCTTCACCTTATGGAAAACATCATCTTTTTATTTTGCTCCTGGTTTGGTTTCCTGGTTGATTCCTTTCCTTCACCATTGCTTTTTAAATATGACCGCAGATATAGTAAAGTTTATATCATTAATGCGTAGGGAAAGTCTTATTTGAGTCATGGGTTTTCCTTGTGTAATAAGGGAGTGAGTATCGTTACAACAGTAGGGTCTTTTTCTTGCAGAATCATGAGTAGGGGCCAGAGATTAGTGGTGTTATATACTCTGTGGTGTGATATTAGGTATCATAAAGAAAAATAGACCCTGATGCATTTAGGGACAAGAATCCTGCAGCAAGTTCATGGCAGAAGAACCAGTCAATGAAATGTCACTTAGGGAGGAATGAACTGTGAAAATGTGAGCATGCACTGTTTAGCAAGCTTGTATTAGGTCTTTCCACTAAGGTTATTTGGAGTCAGGCATTCTGCTGTGTGAGATGAAAATAAAGAGTATCATAAAATGGACAGCTACCATGATCCATTTTTGTTTAGATTTGACCAAAACATATTTCACCACAACAAGACTAGAACTGTAAACTTTTCTTTTTTTTTAATCTTTCCTTTAGGTTGATCCTTTTATTTATTTTATTTTTTTCCAAATTCTACTCAATTTATTCATTTTTTTTAAAGATATTATGCGGTCACCCCTCGGGCTGAAGTGTGGTTTGCTGGCCTGGCGGGGGAGCAGCCGCGGCAGGCCAAGCCGCTGCCCCCATAATAGGGTGGCTGGTCGGACTCACCGCCACCCCTGAAGGGAGCTCGGCATGGGCGCAGAGTGCCCTCTGGTCTCCCCTTCTCGGCAGCCATGCTTCCGCGGCCGCCCCTCCTCCCGGATGGTGCCACACGATGCCTGTGGGGCGGCACCCTTCTTCTTCTTTCTCCCTGTGCAGGCACAGGGCGGAAAATTCCAGTCTGCCCTTTTCCCCTCCCCCGACAGCAGCAACAGCCAGGCGTGGGCGGGAAACTCAAGTCTGCCCTCTACCCCAGCAACAGCAGCCACCAATCACTAAACCCTGCCACTTCCCCCAGCAACAGCAACAGCCAATCCCTAATCACCACCCCTCCCCCATCCAGTACGGCCCACTGACCTTTCTCCGGCAACCAATCAGAACAGGGCGTGGCTTCGACCAATCAGCCTTCCCCAGCCCCTATAAAACTGTTGCCTCTCCCTCAATAAAGTGGACCTGTGTGTTTACCTCGTCTCCGTGGTAGTTCTTCTGCCGTGCGCCCTCCAGTCCTGAGAGCCCCCGACAAGGGCCTGGACTCCCTTGTCCCCAGTTCGTCGCTTGCTTCTCTGGGCGACCCCTTCATCGCCGGCTTCGCCGGGCGACCCCGTCAGCCGAACCGTGCAACCCCTGTGAGACCGACCCCTCGTCTGCTGCCGGACCGACCCCTCGTCCCAAGTGGGACCGACCCCTTGTCCCAAGCGGGACCGACCCCTCGTCCAAAGCTGGACCGACCCCTCGTCCGCAGCCAGACCCCACCTCTACCGACCGAGCAAGCCGCCGCAGTTGGCGCCCAACGTGGGGCAAGGTAACTCCACCACAGCCTCACTCCATAACCTGGCGGCCACCCCCCTCCTCTCTTCTTACCTTGGGACTTCTCTCGTGCAACATTGCTGCTACCTGAGCCTTGGCTACCTCATACGATCCACGGCGGTCTGGGAGAATCGCTGGATGGCTTTCTCCTTCCATGTCGGGGGCTTATACCGACCCGCTATGATTAAGAGGAGCCTTGGATTTCTCGGGAGCGCGCGCTTGCACATCTGAAGTAACCCTCCCACAGCCCTACGGCCTCCTCTCTTCTCACCCCTATCTTTTCACTCTGTATTGCTGCTCCTGAACCTTGGTGACCTCATACGATCCATGGCGGTCTGGGAGAATCACTGGATGGCTTTCTCCTTCCATGTTGGGGGCTTGTACCGACCCGCTATGATTAAGAGGCGCCAATAAAACTCTCAGGAGCGCGTGCCTGAGCACCTCCACCCCTGCCTTCACCTCTGCCTCCTCCCCTCCACTCTTGCTCCCCTTTGCCTTGCTCCACTGCTTGTCGTTCCGCCCTCCCCTCGTCAGGGCCTTCTTTTGGCCCACGACCACCGTCAGAGTCCCATCAGCTCCGACCCCTCATCTCACCGCGCACCTCGGCTCCCATCGCCGCGCTCTCAAGGTAAGGGCCCCTTTTCTTATCGGCTCCAAAAGGCCATTAGCAATGGGTAACATCCTATCTGCTAAGCAAGCCCCACAAGTTCGGGCCCTCGCCGGTCTCCTAGACACTCACTGGTGTAAGATCTCTTTGAAACAGCCCCAAGTCTTCTGTAACCACGGCCCCCCATGCCGCCATTGCTCTCAAGCAGCTCCAGCCCTGCTAAACGGCCCGCAACCCGCTTTCCCCGGCCTGCGGCCTGCTTTCTAGCATCTAATAACGTTTCTGCTTTTGCCTCCCCATACTTCTGCGGAGCTTCCTCCTGTCTCGACCTCACTCCTCTTCTCAGCCATCCAAAGCATCCTTTCTCGTCGCCCGCCCCCCTCCTTTTTTGCTTGAACCCCCATTGCATTGCAGATTAGGCCGCCTCATGTCGGCCCGCCCCGTTAACATCAGCCTCTCTCGGCCCGTGGAGACCTTGGCCTTCTTGTCCTCGCCTACGTCTCCACCACTCCCGACGCTGCCGCCACCACCGTCGCTGGTGCCCTGACGCGACTTGTCCTCACCGCTGCGATCCTCCTGACCATCACACAGTCTGCCTCTACCGCTCTTCGCCGCCAAGAAGAGATCAACTACCTGTAACGCGCTGTCATTCGGGACTTTTAACAACAGATGGACCTTATAGCCGCCGAGATCAACAAGAATTGGACATTGGCCACCCTTGCTTGCAACGGCAAGATACCGCCCCCTAAATTGTACATTTATATCCCCGTCATACTCACCTCCCTCTTCAGCCCCGCTTTCCTCATTGCTTACTGCCTCTTGGGCCTCGGCTACTTGTTGCTGCTGCCATCCTGGCCCTTATTTGAAAAGAAGGGGGAAATGCGGTCACCCCTCGGGCTGAAGTGTGGTTTGCTGGCCTGGCAGGGGAGCAGCCGCGGCAGGCCAAGCCGCTGCCCCCATAATAGGGTGGCTGGTCGGACTCACCGCCACCCCTGAAGGGAGCTCGGCATGGGCGCAGAGTGCCCTCTGGTCTCCCCTTCTCGGCAGCCATGCTTCCGTGGCCGCCCCTCCTCCCGGATGGTGCCACACGATGCCTGTGGGGCGGCACCCTTCTTCTTCTTTCTCCCTGTGCAGGCGCAGGGCGGAAAATTCCAGTCTGCCCTTTTCCCCTCCCCCGACAGCAGCAACAGCCAGGCGTGGGCGGGAAACTCAAGTCTGCTCTCTACCCCAGCAACAGCAGCCACCAATCACTAAACGCTGCCACTTCCCCCAGCAACAGCAACAGCCAATCCCTAATCACCACCCCTCCCCCATCCAGTACGGCCCACTGACCTTTCTCCGGCAACCAATCAGAACAGGGCATGGCTTCGACCAATCAGCCTTCCCCAGCCCCTATAAAACTGTTGCCTCTCCCTCAATAAAGTGGACCTGCGTGTTTACCTCATCTCCGCGGTAGTTCTTCTGCCGTGCGCCCTCCAGTCCTGAGAGCCCCCGACAAGGGCCTGGCCTCCCTTGTCCCCAGTTCGTCGCTTGCTTCTCCGGGCGACCCCTTCGTCGCCGGCTTCACCGGGTGACCCCGTCAGCCGAACCACGCAACCCCTGTGAGACCGACCCCTTGTCTGCTGCCGGACCGACCCCTCGTCCCAAGTGGGACCGACCTCTTGTCCCAAGCGGGACCGACCCCTCGTCCAAAGCTGGACCGACCCCTCGTCCGCAGCCAGACCCCACCTCTACTGACCAAGCAAGCCACCGCAATATTACATTAAAAAAAAATATGAGGTCCCCATTCACCCCCACCGCCCCCACCCCACCACTACCCCCCCAATAACACTCTCCCCCAGCATCATGTCACATCCATTGCATCTGGAGGGTACATCTCCAGGCATCGCTGCACCCCATGTCTCGTGTTCCACACCATAGCCCACACTTTCCCACGCGGAACTATAAACTTTATTCAATATGTTCTTCTACACAGAGAGAAACCCCATTCCCCCTATAAAATTCTGTTTTCCTTGTGGTCTATGTATTTGTATGTTCTAATTATTTCCACATGATGCCAATGTCATCAAGAGGACTTCTTCACTTGAGCATTCTTAAGAATCACTAAGAGAACCTGTTAAAACACAAATTCTTATGCCCCAGCTCCTGAGTTTCTATTTCAGTATGTGTCTTAGTTATCCAGTTTTGCTGTAACAAGGAAGCACAGATTAGTTTTCTTAAATGACAGAAGTTTACTAAATCATGATTCTGCAGCTTAAAAGTCTGAAATCAAGGTATTTTCAAGGCAATGCTCTTTCTTAAAGGGGAGAATCTATTCCAAGTCTCTGAACTGTCTTCTAGTGGGTGACTAACAGTCCAAGGCATTCCTTGGCTTGTGGGAGCATACTCAGACTCTGCCTCTGAGTATTTAAAACATCTTCAAAAGTTTTAAGAAAAAGTCTATTACTATTGACTATCCCATCTCTTTCCTTCACCTTAAATAGAATGTTTGAAGTCAATTCCAGATACCCAATTATGATTCTCTTTAGCAGAACAGAAAAGGCTTCAACAAAGAAAGATCAGGTGAAAAATAGCTGTATTCCCAGTTGCATAAAGTAAACACAGGACAAAGAAAACCATACATAATTTCTGTCTAATATGTGACTACACTATTAGAGTAGGGAGAATGATCAATGTTGGCAGCAGTTGGTCTTTGTGTCATTACTCATCATCAGTCTAATCTGGTAAAATCTTCAAGGTATGGTATATACATATATCTCCCTATTTTTCAGGAATCCAACAGAGTTCTCTTTATCCCCTAACTACTATTACCTGAATGATGCAAACTGAGTTTTCAAGAAAAGTCGTATATTTTTTCCTTTCTAAGGTAATAACTGTAAGGTTATTGTTGTTTTTTCCTGTTAAACTTTTTTTTTTTTTTAAGGAGGACCAGAGGTGGATAAATTCATATGTCAACCTGTCTTAGTCATAGTGCTCAGTTCTTAGGTCAAGCAAGGACTGGCCTGATTATTACTGAGAAGGTATTTTTGGTTTTAAATAATTAGTCAGTTGATTGCAAATATGGTTGATTACAGCTATAATCAACAAAGGGGATTGCCTTCAGCAAGAGAGACGTTTTATCCAATCATTTGAAGGCCTTAAGGGGAAAACTGATTATTTCAGCAGTCAGATAGAAGAATTTCTCTCTCTAATTCTGCCAGCCAGGTTCTCCTGGGGAATTAGTTCATCAAAATCTTCATTGGAGTTCCCAACTTGCAGCCTATAGTATGAAATTGGGACTTACCAATTCACAAAGTTGCATGAGCCAATTCCTACAATAAATCTCATAATATTTACATACCTATTTGTTCTGTTACTCTGGAGAACCTTGCTTAATACAAGGGGCCAAGCGAAAGCCTCTTATAATGCAACCATTGTGGTGAGAAATACCAGAAAATGACAATGCCTTAAACAGATCCCTTATACTTCCCTGCTGACAGGCAAAGCAACTTAAGTACCTCTATTCAGCTTTGAAAAAGCAGCAGAAAGGGGTGGACAGAGAAAGAGGGGGTTAATATGAAAATCACCATGAGAATTAAGCTAGAAATTGTTCAAATTTTAGAAAAATCTAATTAAAGGAACAATATTGATCTGATGACAGATGAAAGGGATTTTTTAAGCAGAACTCTGAAATTCCAAAGGACAAATTACTGTCAAGGAAAGAGAATTCTGCCTGGCAGGTAATACCAAAACTGAGCAAAACATTGTGATATGATATTATCTTTGAGAGAGCATGTCAACACAAATGTGGTAAGTCAGAAAACTCCTCAGGGAGGGATAAACTGCCTACCATGGGGACTGAATATAGCTGCCTAGAAGTTAGTATCACTGGATGGGGATATTGTGAAATACACAAAGGCCTTATCTAGTGATGTTATTTTGGAATTCCTATGTCATTTTCTGGATAAGAGTGTAAATATGTCCATTGTAGTTACATTTTGGGTTTACATTTCTTGTTATATTAAGAAATTATACTTGAAAGGAGGAAAATAATTATACTCCTTGTTTCTGTCACATAGTAAACCCCAAGTAAAAGAAATTGTGATTAATCACAAAAGTCAATGATTTTATGCATTGGTTGAGAGCCCTGAAGAGATTTATGGGAGATAAAATTAATCTTACAGAATGTGAGTTCATTGCAGATGCATTTAAGACGACCACCAGAAATTTGATCATAAATTCAAAAGTCTTCAGATTAAAACATAATGCTTCATTGGTATGGGCACAAGGATAGATATATTAACCAACAGAATCAAATTGAGTGTTCAGAAATAGACCCTCACATTTATGGTCAATTAATTTTTGACAAGGTGCCAGGTCCACTCAATTTGGAAAGTCTATTCTCTCTAACAACTGGTGCTGGGGGAGAACTGGATATCCATAAGCAGGAGAATGAAGGAGGACCCCTAACTCATACCATTTACAAAAATTAACTCCAAATGGATCAATGTGCTTACATTAAGTATAAGTACTAGGACTACAAAACTCCTCGAAGAAAATGCAGAGAAGTTTCTTCAGGATCTTGTTAGGCAATGGTTTCATAGACTTCATATCCAAAGCATAAACAACAAAAGAAAAAAAAAATGGGACCACCTCAAAATGAAAAACTCTTGGGGGAAATATTTGGAAATCACCTACCTGATAAAGATTTAATATACAGAATATATATTTTTTTAAATCCTACAAATCAATAAAGAAGGATGAACAACACAATAAATGGGCAAAAGACTTGAAGAGACATTTCTCCAAAGAGAATATACAAGTGGCTATAAAGCATATGGAAAGATGCTCAACATCACTAATTCAATGTTGTTAATTACATTCAAAATCGTGTGCTAGCGTTATCACCATTTATTTTCAAGACTTTACAATCAACCTAGGTAGAAATTCTGTGAAAAATAAATGTTAACTCCCCATTCTCTACCTTGAACCCAGCCCTTGGTAACCTATAGTCTATGCTCTAACTCTATGAGTTTGCTTATTCTGATATTTAAAATCAACAACATAGTAGAATATTTTTCCTCTGTTTTAACCTAGAATTGTGAATGATTAACTTGTCTTTTAGAATGTTAAAATACTGCTATGCAGGCAACCCTCTCATCCATTACCCAGAAAACAAATGTTTAGAGAGAACTAAATACCAGACATGGCATTTGCACATCCTGTTTGTATCCCCTGTAAATCTAAAAGCTGAAAACATTTATGTTCCTGTTAAGTGCACCATGAATAGAATAGAACAAAGACCCCTTGAGGCACTGTGTCTCTCTAAAGGAGGGCTGGCCACTCCCCACCAAATACTTACCATAGTCAAAATCATTTCATGCTTCCACTTGACTAAGATGGTGGTATAAGATGTTCCAAATTACCATTCTTCTACAGAATCTTTGAACAACTTAGAAAGAATGGAAGACCTATGTCCTCAATACTCCCCAAAACAGTTAAGGGTTGCAGTAACAGACAAGGGCAGAATCAAGTCACAAAGCTTTTAAATGGTAGTAAGCACTCAGATTGCACTTGCTGACCCCTCCCTCATCCACTCTCCAGCCAAGTGTGGAGTCAGCCTGTCCTCCTGTCATGTATCCCTGGCCCTGTACCAGAGGGAAGACAGTAACCCTGAAGCACTTACTGGAGTGCCTGTATGGGGCTACCAATATTTCAGTCATGTGGCAACATGTAAGATTGAACCTGGAAACTCATCTTTGGCTTGCCCTTCCAGAACTTGTTCTGCAGGCAGAAGCAGCTTGCTACAGATGAAGAAGAGTGAGAAACTA
This sequence comes from Dasypus novemcinctus, assembly GCF_030445035.2. NCBI lineage: Eukaryota > Metazoa > Chordata > Mammalia > Cingulata > Dasypodidae > Dasypus > Dasypus novemcinctus. Next base: position 23,783,393 of record NC_080675.1, read on the forward strand.
TTAAGTCAAAGCATCCTGGAACAAAATGTTACTGTTTTTAAGTCATAAAATGGAGAACACTGGAGGGAAGAAGCCTAAATCAAAGGAAGTAGAGGGGACATTTGAATTTCTATAAATGAGGAAATTCCTCAGGCGATGAGCAAGCACAAGTCCAGCATAAGAGAGATTGAGAGGACGCTGCCCTTCTATTCACATCTGGCTGATCTCCTGATAGTCAGGCCAAATTCTGAGGGACAGTACTAGCCAACAAAGAACCAATTTACAAATACTATTTTAATAAAGGGTGAAGGTGTTTTTTATACATTGGTATGTTGTTTGGGTTTCCTCAGACAGTTTCAATAGCAGATCATAACAGGCAGAACAGATAATCAGTGAACTTGAAGATAAGACAATTGAGAAGCATAAAAAAGAACAATAAAAAGTAAACATAACTTAGGAGATCTGTGTAACACATTCAAGCATATCAAAGTATGTATTATGGGAGTTCAGTAAGGATAATAAAGAAAGGGTCAGGAAGAAGATCCAAAGAAATAATAATAGAACACTTCCCAAATTTAACAGAAGACATGAATATATATACTCAAAAGATACACAGTGAACCCCAAGCAGTGTAAACTCAAAGGCAACCATGCCCAGACACATAGTAGTCATACTGTTCAATGCCAAGAACAAGGAGAGAGTTTGCTGCAAGAGAAAAGCAATGTACTATGTACAAGTAAGTTCCAATAAGAGCATGAGCCAATTAGAAAACATAGAGACAAGAAATCAGTGGGAGAAAATATTTAGTGTTGAAAGAAAACAATTGTCAATAATTTTGTATCTGGTGAGACTATTTTTTAAAAATTAGGGAGATTTTTTGACATTTATACATAAACAAAGGCTGATGGCGTTTGTGACCACTAGACCTACCCTAGAAGCAATATGAAAGGAAGTTCTTCAGACTGAAAGGAAAAGGTATTAGATAGGGATTGAAGTGGTATAAAGAAACAAGTCTTTTGGTAAAGGTAACCATATGGGTAATTATACGGTAGGTAACACTATTGTTGTGGAATTTAAGAGAAGTTCAATTAATTGAGTATAGAGAGGCCAGGACTCAGGAATGATTTTGAGAAGGAAAAAAATGGTTTATTGACGGCCGGCCGGACTCGGGAGCTTTCAGTTTGAATCCCGAGCCCGGAACAAGATTTTCAAACGTCTTTTATACAGAGAGGAAAGGCCAAATGGTCCCTTTGTTTCAGTTCTCAATAGGCTTCAATTAGCATATATCTCTTTCACATCTTAGGTAAGCTTTTAGCAAGGACTCCAGACATTTTAGATAAGCCTTGGTTTTTGCATTTCCCCTAAATACTTAAAGTTTATAGCCCTTGCTTTGTTAAACATTTCCTGGGACTGGAGCCTGCTGGTCCCTAAGAGCAGGACTGCAGCCTCTTACCGTTTCACACCCACAAGTCAAACAACTTAGTTATTTCTGAAGAGACACAAGTCAAACAGCTTAGTTATTTCTGAAGAGACAAAGAGCCTTCCACCCATAGCCCACATCATTCCCCCCTTTGTCAAAGTTTACTTGCTAAGCTTTGGCATAATTATTGTTGTAGCTATGAGGTGGATGACTGTTTGTTGTCTTGACTGATTATTTATCAGTCTTTAGTACAGCATCAAGGACCGTTTTTAGAAGTTTAGAACTTTTCATTCTGGACAGCAGAATCTTGGGCAGGGGCCTCCCGCAGTTATTCTGCTGCCACTGGCACTCACGTGGATTTCCAGTCAGGTTCCAGATCCATCTATTACTTTTATTTTACTCTTAAAGAGTTTACACCTTTAATTTAAAAGGGGTGCTGAAGGGAGACGATCTCTTTTCTGTAACTGCTTCCTGCTGGCCATGGGCTGTAGTCATTGCCTAATAAGGTGTAAAAACTCTTTAATTTATTCTAACTGGAGGAAGATGGATCTGGCATTCTGTACGAAGTTGGATGAAGTTTTCATATGGTTAATAAGATGTTCACTCTGAAAGAAACAAACTTAATTAAAAATTTGGAATACCCGTTTTTAAAAGAGGACACATTGGATTACAGAGATAGACAAGATTAGATGCCTATAAAGATGGCATTCCTTAAAAGCTGGTGGGAACAGCATATATATTCTTTTTTTAAGTTATCCATCTTTAGAGAGAAATTGCAACAGACACTTAGCTTTGTCTGAAGACACATTCCAAGCTGTTCAATGATTGACACTCATTCACTCTGTCAGATGCTCCTGGTGAACTGGCACTCCTTGGGCAACTGGCTTCACTCAGGATTAGAACACTAATTTGGAAATACTCTTAGTTTTCACCTGTGGGAGTGATCAGAACTACAGAATAAAGATTTTTACACCTTGGTTTTCATTGTACAATTTCTAGCAATTTTGACTTGTTCAATAGGTGACTCACCATCAGCAAGCAAGCCTCACTTTTGCTAACTGAGACTGGCTGAGACTGCCACCTTATTCTATAGACATGTTATTAACTGTTTAGAAAATGATTTTACCAGGAATTTAACATGTCTAATATACTTCTGCACTTGATCCAAAATAGAAAAGATAACATTACAATTATTAGGCATATATTTAGTACAGGATAAAAGTACAGCACTTAATATTAACTAATGTATTACTTAATGCATAAGGATTCAGAGTTGCCATTATTAGTTTTGAGTTTCAGGTTTGTAATACTTTACATGTTATCTCTCCATGAGAGCAGGCCATAATGCCAATTGTGTTTAAGTTTTACTTACAGTCTCCTGGTATCATGGCTCCACTTAGCATGTTCTTCAACGCAGTGAGCAAGTTGCAGCATCCTTCATCTTAGAGAGATTTTCCAGTATTCTACTAGCCTGGTGCATAGCGCTCTCTGGCACCATGGAACAGTGCCAGTCTGGAAGCGATATCCATTGTACACTTGGCTGTACCGAGTCATTATTGGCTGCAGGAGCTTGAAACTGCAATATAGTTTCCATCAACTTCAGGAGCAGAACCAGAGACTGATATAGCACATATTTTTAATTGAGGGGTCAGTGACCAGCCTAGCCAATAACTCACATGGAGAGGCCACCTGCAATGTATACAAGGCCTGGTTCGAATGCACAAGAGTTTGACAATGTTAAAGTTTATTCCTTGTTTTATATATATTTTAAACAACTTAACGCAATACATATATCAAATGACTATTTACTTACACAATTTTACTATGAAGATAACAGTAGGTGCTTTACTTTAGTAATAGAGGAAAAATATTATTTTTCATTGTTAGAATGAAAACAATTTTTCCAATAGAATCAAGACAACTTTTTATTACCATTTACTTAAATGTGTATTTTGCAGTGGCCTTCAGACAGGTTTATTATCATGAAGTTATTTCTGCTACCAATACCAATCTAAGTTTCTTTAGTTAACAATGACTTCTACAACTAGAACTATTTAAACATTTTCAGTTTGGAAGATGTTTTACAAACTCTTTATAATTGACTATAACCACATTGACTAGCCACCTCATGTTTAAATAAACTTACTAAATTACAATTACCAATGAAAGAAATTTACTCTCTATTTAAGAGAGCATATCTACAATCTTTTCCCTTTAGCCTAATTTCACCAATGTGAACTTACAATTTTCACTTACAATTTTCATTACTGTAAAGATTTTGTACATATGTTAATTTAGTTTATAAATTAACTATGGGAGATTACACTCAAGTTAAATAAAATTGAAACCATAATAGTTTATGCAAGGAATGTTCTCTTTTTCCCTTACAGGAAGCTAAAAACTTCTTTTCTTTAAGTTATGAAAATTATTAATTTAAAAGCATAACTGACTACCAGGTTTTAAAACACATGCATACTGACTTCCAGGTTTCAAAACACATTACACAATTACTTAATTTTTTAAAATCATAACCCAGGAAAGATCTCTCCATAGTTTTTATGGACTTTCCTTTACTTACTGAAATTTGTTAATAGAGCCACTAATTACCTTATTTTGTTGGAAAGAAATCTTCTGGAAGAAAATAAGGCTCACCAGATTGTGGAGAAGAAAATACTTTATTCTCAATCTTGCAAGAAGGGGCGCAGAGCCAGATATGGCTGGTGCCCCGAACAAAGAAAAATGACACAATTTATACCCCTAAGCCTAGCATGCAAGCTCTTCCTGTTTTTCCATAGATTGGATACTTCAGAAGTTACAGCTTATCTGAGATTTAACTTTCCCACGCAAAAGTTTGATTTAACTGCTTCTTCTATCACATTCCAACCATTTTAGTTTTTACCTGCTCCCCCCTTTTTCAAATAAGGAATAGAATTTAGTGCTGAAATGGCACCGACTTAGTTAGCTCCTTCTTGGGCATCCTTCCACTGCCCATAGGACTGGCCTAAACTGGTCTCCTCCACTGCTGTCCAACCCGGGAGTGGGAGACTGAGGCAGCAGGCCGCCGGGTTACATCAACATTTTTCTTCTGTGAAAATTAACCTAATCTTTGTGTGTTTTTTTTTTTTCCAATTTATGGCTGACAAAGGTTTAAACTGGGAAATTACCAGGCAAACTGATTCTTAATTCCCTAGCCTAGTAGATAGGTTTAATCTGCCACACCTAGTCTTGCCTTAAAAGCTCTTGCAAAGAGGAGGCCCTTTCCCAATTGTTTCCATAATCAGATTTCTATGACTTTTTCATCCTGCTTAGTTCAATTTGGGCTTTAAGAATATTTATAAATATAACTGCATATTTTTTAACAATTTGAGCAAATAGGCAGACATGAATAGTTTGACACAACAACATGACTTTAGTTACTTTAAACTTTTCAAAGACTTTTGAAACTCTTCTTAATTTGCACTATGACCATGCAGTTTACCACAAGAATTTTCTTTCTTACTTAATGGATTGTAATAACCAAAATGTTCTCAATGCCTTAGCACCATTTTGTTTTAGAACTTTATATTTTACCTTGAAATTAGCAGAATTTTGGATAAGCAACAAGATTAGTTTTATATATATTTACTGAGGCTATTTGAAGCCTCAGGGAGACAGACTGCTTTCTCTCATGAATTGCCACTCTTAGGAACACTGACCGTCAAGGCAGGAGACTTCTCCCCCTCCACCCCCCTTTTTGATTTTGGAGATAATAAAACTCCAGTGGCCATTTAACCTTATTCTATCAGGCAGCAATTTATTTAGTTTACACTTGAATTCATGAGAGAAAGGGTTACTAATACCAGGAGAGGAGACAGTGATGTCCCAGCTCTTCTCAATTATGAAATAACCATAGGCAAAGGCAAAGGGTGAGGTTAGGCTTGAAGTAACCATAGACAAAGGAAAGGTTAGTGTAGAATTTACACTTAAATAATAGTTTCAGGCTAAATTCACCCAGCTATAATCTCAGTTATTGTCTTTCCACTGTTTTATAATATAAATGCATTTATAAATGATTTTAACTCTTAGTTACAGTTTTTATTAATTTTTTAAAACCTATTAATTTTATAACACCTTTAAATACCTTTCATTGAACTTATAACATATTAAATGAACTTAACCATTACTTTAATTTTTCCTTTAAAGTGAAAGAATAAATCTCTTGCAGTTAGTTTGAAATAAAAGGCTACTTTTCAGGATTTGATTTCTAGAACATAAAATGTTCTTTTAAAAGAGGTAAGACTCTTCTTCAAACATTGAGGATATGATGAGGTTAAAGCACAAGAAGCTATTGATAAAAGATTTTCTTTATATATTGATCTTACTCAATTTAATCATAAAAATTTCCCTTCCACAAACCTTCTACACTTTCAGTATTCATTCAGGTTCTGTCCCACACTCTACTCTTTCCAATAATCAATCATTTTATCTTAGGACAAAATCATCTTCTGTTTCCTTAACAATAAAAACACACTCCATATATCCCACATACTGAGTTACCAGGCAAACTTCTTACAACATATAATTGCCATTAATACTAAACAAGTTTGTTAAAATAATGAACTTTTCTTCTCTTTAAATACTTAGTAGCATGTAATACCAGAAACAGTTTTTTTGGAAGCAAGTTGGCAGGGGAGATTGGCTGCCGAATAAGTTTGTTATAAAATTGCCTTTTATTATTATTATTATCAATTCAGTTTTGTTAAATAATGACTTTCTGCAATTAGCCACTTAAATACCTTAAACAATGCTTTGTAAAACCTTTATATTTATACCCTTAAGACAGATTTTACCTTCACAGAACACATTCTCTCACTTAAGGTTACTACAATACCTTCTAAGAACCTGAGCAGAATGCAAACGTATTTTGGCTTTGACACCCTAAGGAGGGAAATTTACTGCATTTATTCTGATTCTGCTTTTCACCTCCTTCACTTCCCCCCCTTCCAGGCAGTCGGGTGCACAACAAACAGGAATGCGGCTTATGAATAGAAGGGTGGACTCACTGGAAAGGGGCAAGCCGCTCCCCCCTTTCCAGCTTTCAGCCAAAATGGGCAGACAGAACCTACTCAAATTTGGCAACTCTCCCAGGAACCCAGCCGCCCTGACTGGGACATTCCCAACAGACTTGGGTGCTTGGCGTGGACACAGATGGCCTCCAAGCCCCGGCAAAGGGCCAGACCAGAGACAAGACAGCAGAGCACGCACAAACATCTAGACTCCACAAACATCCAGACTCCTCAGCTTTTGCCCCAGAATCATTTCACCCCCTTGCCAATGGCAAGGGAGGGCTCCAGCTCAGCTGTAATTCTACTTCATGTAAGGACACAACTCCAACACTAACATTGAGCTGACACAGACAGAAGCACAAAAGTCACTAATCTGACTCACAAGTTTATATATTTATTTTCACCACGGCTGCCCCCACAGCCATCACAAACCTCAGAACACTTAACATTTGGTATAAAGCAAATTCATTCACAAATTAGCACCATAACAAAAGATTTCAGCTAGACTTTTCCACTGTTTAAACTTTACACCCAGACCAAGCTCCACCAGAAAAGCCGATCCATTTTCCTGTAACCAAGTTTTGTTTTCCTTAATCTAGACCAATTTCCAGGATATTAGGACTCGAACCTATAAATACCCTTCCTATTAAAATCAAGACTCCACTCCTTTAGTGGATATAAGACCAGTACCAGATTCTAACATGCAGTTAGACAAACCCAAAACACCAGGGCTTTTCCCCGGTTTTCCTCCTTTTCCCAAGCCTAGAGAGAACGGCTTCCCCCCAGCCTTCTGGGGCTACTAGGGTTCTCTCGGGAGGTGATCAGCCTCCCCTTCCTAGCAATTAAAGCTAGGGCCTTCCAGACTCTGCTCACCCGGGGAGTCTTACCTTCTTCCATGTTCGGAGTTCTTTTTCGTTCCCAGAATCTTTCTCTTCAGACCTTCCATTGCCCTCGATTTTTGTTGGGAAGATTCTGGTGGAGCCCACATCTTTTCTGGATTAAATTTAATCCAGGGGCACCCAGATTTGGGGTTCACCCGAGTCCTCCCGGCTTCCTCGGGGTTTTGGAAGGGGCAGCAAAATGCTACCGTCTCTGGCCTTCATTTATTATCCCTTCGTGGTTGCCATTAATGTTGTGGAATTTAAGAGAAGTTCAATTAATTGAGTATAGAGAGGCCAGGACTCAGGAATGATTTTGAGAAGGAAAAAAATGGTTTATTGACGGCCGGCCGGACTCGGGAGCTTTCAGTTTGAATCCCGAGCCCGGAACAAGATTTTCAAACGTCTTTTATACAGAGAGGAAAGGCCAAATGGTCCCTTTGTTTCAGTTCTCAATAGGCTTCAATTAGCATATATCTCTTTCACATCTTAGGTAAGCTTTTAGCAAGGACTCCAGACATTTTAGATAAACCTTGGTTTTTGCATTTCCCCTAAATACTTAAAGTTTATAGCCCTTGCTTTGTTAAACATTTCCTGGGACTGGAGCCTGCTGGTCCCTAAGAGCAGGACTGCAGCCTCTTACCGTTTCACACCCACAAGTCAAACAACTTAGTTATTTCTGAAGAGACACAAGTCAAACAGCTTAGTTATTTCTGAAGAGACAAAGAGCCTTCCACCCATAGCCCACATCACTATCACCACTATTATTTAACACTATACTGTAAGTTCTAGCCAGAAAAATTAGACGAAAAAAAAAGAATGGCATACAAAGTGGAAAGGAAAAAGTACAACTTTCCCTATATAGAGAAGACCTGAACTATACATAGAAAATCCCCCAAAACACTAACAACAAGCAAAAATCTGTAGTGCTTTTATATACTAAGAATGAAGAAATTAAGAGAAGCATTCTATTTACAAAGCAACTAAAACTGCAAAGCATTGCTAAAAGAAATAAAAGATAACCTAGATCGGGAAGCAGACTTGGACAAGCAGATAGGGCATCCGCCTACCACATGGGAGGTCTGCGGTTCAAACTCCAGGCCTCCCTGACTTGTGTGGAGCTGGCTGATGCATGCAAGGAGGGCCATGCCACGCAGGGGTGTCCCCCGTGTAGGGGAACCCCATGTGCAAGGACTGTGCCCCATAAGGAGAGTCGCCCAGCTCGAAAGAAAGTGCAGCCTGCCTAGGAATGGTGCCTCACACGGAGAGCTGACACAACAAGATGACACAACCAAAAGAAACACATATTCCCAGTGCCGCCGATAAAGATAGAAGCGGTCACAGAAGAACACACAGCGAATGGACACAGAGAGCAGACAACTGGGGGGAGAGGGGGGAAGGAGAGAGAAATAAATAAAAAATAAATCTTTAAAAAAAACAAACAAAGATAACCTAGATTAATAGAAGTCTACTCAATGGGGAAATATAGTCTAACAAATGCTGTTGGGGGAAACTGGATATCCTTGTGAAAAAGATTGAAGGTGGACTCATACCTAACAACATATACAAAAATTTACTAAAAATTGATTAAATACTTAAATATAAGAACCAGAACTATTAAACTCCTGGAAGAATACATAGGGAAGTATCCTCAGGACCTTGTGTTAGGCAATGGTTTCTTAGCAAAAGCAACAAAAGAAAAAGCAAAAGCAACAAAAGAAAAAGAAGATATGTAGGACTTCATGAAGATTAAAGGTATCAAAGGACTTCCTCATAAAAGGTACAGATCACTTTTTTCCAAGGGCTAGGGTTGGGGAGAGGACTTGATTATAAAGGTTAACACAAAAGAGGTGTTCTGAGGGAGCTGGAATAGTTCTGTATCCTGATTGTGATAGTGGTTATACAAAATTATCCATGTGATAAATATTCATAAATTTAAACACAAATAATGAGTATATGTATAAATCTGGTAAAATAAAAATGAAGTCAATATTTTAGTTAGTAATATTGCTTATTTAAATTTACTGGCTTTGCTAATTATATCATGAGGAAGTTGGTGTGACAGTTGAAGCCGAGTGGACCCCAGAAGACCATGTCCTGAGTACTAATCCACTCCTGAGCATGTAGACCTAGAGTAGATGGGATCTTTTGATTAAAGCACTTCAGTTAAGGGCCTTGGATTAGTTTTGTCATTCAGGATGGGTCTAAATTCTCTTATTGGAGTCCTTTGTAATGAGAGAATCATTCAAAAACACAGAGAGAAAAAAACTGGAAGCTAAGAGAAGGTCCCCTGAACCAGAAACTGAACCAGCAGAACACAGAAGCTGAGAAAAAGCACTGAAACCAGAACCTGAAATTGATGAGACCTGGAAAGAGGGGAGAGACAAGCGGAGGCTGCTATGTGCCTGATCCCCCACAGCTGCTGCTTTGGGGGAAAGTATCACCTGAAGATGCCTTGATATGGACAATTTCACAACCTCAGAACTAAAAGCTTATCAGTTAATAAATCCCATTGTAAAAGCCAATCCAGTTCTTTATAGTGTCTTGGCAGTCTTTAGCCTTTAGGAAACTAAAACAGTTAGATAAAGGGACCAGAAAGATTTACTTTGCAACTTCAATGTGAGTGTAACATTATTTCCAAGTAAAAAAGCTAAAAATAAAACAAATCTTGTAAAAATGTTTTAAATATTGCAAAGTTCCTTTTGATGACTACCAAAAACCTGAAATTTTTCTTTTTTATCTAGACATTGCTCAGAGAACATTAAGTGTGAGTTTATCATTATTAAGAGTTCTAAATGTATGTCAGACTGACACAGTATAAAAAGAATACCATAATATTCAAATGAGCAATTTGCCAGTAATATGTGACTTTATTAGTCATGCACCTAGTGAAAAAAGTAAAAATAAGCATGGTATAAAAATTGTCATTTTTTGCTCTTAACTGATTATCTCACTTACTATATTCATTCAAAAAGAAAGGCATAAAATTCTGCATGCAAAGGTCTCAATGTTATACTAGTTTAAGTTCCCATCCTCCCCTTTGATGAATTTAAGACTTTTAAAATTCATCTCTATGTCTTAGCTTTTTTTCCTTCTAAGCCAGCTTGTTGACTGTTCAAAAAGTTTTCCCTTCCTCCTTCCCTTCCTTTCTTCCTTCCTTCTTTCTTTCCCATATAATTACATATGCGTACTATGTATACCTATATATATTATAAGTATGTATAAATAATTACATACCCTATATGTATATGTATATACACACAGTTTTTAACATCACTTTCTTTTAAAGAATGTCAATGGATTCTTCAGGGCCCAGGAATTTAGACTGAGTAGTTAGCCTGATGTACAAGATTCTTCAAAATAGAAACCCAGCTGCTTAAGTTTAAATGTCTTTTCTTTGAACAGTTCTTTAATGAACCTTACTCTCTCCACTACTTTGTTATTGCTCTTATGCTTCCTTAAAGCACCACTGGTCTCCTCACATTTGTACATATTAAAATCCTATCTATCCTTTAAAGTACCATATTGAGGCCATATTGATGTCTTAAGACTTTTCTCTTACATCTGAATCTATATGACCCTTGCCTTCTCATGTTTTGCTGAATTTGGAATCTGCACTCTACAGTACAGTACAGTATTAAGTTATTTTTCCATTATTTATTACTCTGTTTTTTTGTATTGTCTCCTTATAAAGAATGTAAGGTTTGGGTAACAGGGAACAGGCTAATATTTCTTTACAGACCTTATTGTACTTGACATAGTTCCTCTTAATAGATGTATTTTTTCAAACTATATGTGAGTTCTCCATTGAAATGGATGCTGTTATAATTGCTAAGGTCCTCTTTTGCTTCTGAGTCATGAGAGTACCAGTTTCTATCCAATTAACATTTCCCTCAACACTCAATGAACAGCAGACTCCAGAAGCTTATATTTAACACAAGTTTCCAGTTACTGACAGAACAATAAACCATGTTTACCTCCCACTAATATATGATACCTTAGAAATCTCCTAGGCAAATAAATACCCAGTTCCAGGAACAAATAACTTCAGTATGAACAATTCACCATTCCATTGATTTAAATATGAGTTTATGTAACTGCTCAAAGAGTGTCCTGTTTGGGGAAAAAAGACTTGTCTGAATTAAGCTAATCCATCATAATACTGACTAAAGCTCTTAATCATGTTCTACAGAAGCAGTAAAGGATTTCGGCAAGATTTTAGGCAAAGGTGTCTTCATATGTTACTTGAAATTATTTTGTTTCACTTTTCCCAGAGAGAACATAATTCTCTAGCATTTATTTTAGTGCTGCAGATGATTATTATTTTTAAAAAAATCAAAGTAGCACTCAAGAGTTTTTCAACTGTTGGCTGCTAAAATCTATTATTTAGGTTTGATTTTTTCAGTGCCAGAGCCTGAAAATTGTCCTAGGTGAGATTTTTTACATAGTATTCTTTCCATTTTCTATGGCCCACTGAGCTCACTTTGAAGTTAAGGGAGGTTTGAGATTTGCTTCCATTCTATGGCAACCAGAGTTAGCCTACATGAGTCCTAGAGAAAAGCATCACTATTGCGTTTGTTGGATATTGGGCTTTGGGTTATCATTTGCTTCAGAAGAAATAATTAGGCAATCACTTGCTTTAAATACATTTCAAATTCAGTAAAATTAATTTAGTTTCAAAACAAAATGAATAAATCTAAAAGTGAAATTGGACTTATTTTCATTTCCAGAGAAACCAAATACCTTCATTACCATTTGTAATTTAGCAGAGCTACCAACATCTCTAATCAAGTCTTTCAACAAAGGGCCTCAGGGAACAGAGGGATAGATCAGCACAAAAAGAAAAGAAAACCAAATATGTATCAAAACAACAAGTTAAGAGATTTTAAGGCAACATTTGACAAGATACTATGTCTTTTTACCTTACATAGATAGTAGATCTTTTCAAAACATTTTTGTTCAAAGATAAAAGCATCATATCCATTTATATTTTAGAACTCAGTGACATTAATGAAGTTGTAGTGATAACATAAACACATGAAGAGTTACAGAAGCTTGTTAAAATTGGGTCAGAGAAATATATTGCAGAAAAAATGTCTTTAACCACAGACCACTAACATTGTATTTTATGTTCTCATTTATATAATTAATTTTTCTTGTTATATGTATTTCAATAAATTTCAACAAGTATTATGTCAAAGTGTCATGAGTACAAATAAACATGTGTATACATGCACACAAATAGAAATAAGAAATGAGGGTTACAACAGATTTCTGAAATCGGCTAGAGGAAACATAAATTTGAAAGTATGCCTTTAAGATATATCTTGGAAAGGACTTAACAGATATTAAAGATGCAGTAGCATAACTAATTTCCATGTTGAATGGTCTTTCTAAAAGCCATGTTCTATACTTTGGAGAAAAAGTCTATGCCAAATAGTCCCAATATTTGATTCCATATTTGCGTCATATAGGTATGTCATATATATCTCATATATGTATTTGTGCATGCATATGCATAGGTTTACATATACATAATACATATATGCAAATGTATGTGTATTTCATTCTACATGTCTTTGTTCATATTCACCCCTTGCTGAGAGTACTGTTTTAATGATTTTCCAGTGGAAAACTTTGTGTTTAAAAACTTATTTTATATATATCCCTTTCTCAGAGAAATCTTGTGCATTCTGCTAATATCCAAATTGCTAGCATATCTTCTAGGTGAGTAAAGCAAGCATTTTTCAAGTTTCAAAATTGTTTAGGTAATAAATGTATGTTGTTTGGAAATAATAAAATTATTCAAAACAAAATCCATTAAAAAACCTTTTTATAATCACCACCACCACTTTGATTATTCATCATGCCTACACAATATTGACAAAAGATATGCAGTACATACTTTAATAAGCTGCATTGTGAATTGTTCCTTTAAGCACTACCAGTTACTTCTTATTAATGGATAAATGTATAATATGATGGGAAGGGCTTTTAATGTTGGAGTTTTGATATCAGAGTTTGATGCTGAAGCTGAAGCCCCAGGGAGAGAGACTGAGCCATTTGCCTGATAGTCTACAGCTGACTTTGTGGAGAAACCAGAGGAGCTGAGCCCAGAGGAACCCAGGAAGCCTGAACCTTCACAGATGTCAGCAGCCATCTTGCTCCAATATGTGAAAATAGACTTTGGTGAGGGAAGTAACTTATGCTTTATGGCTTGGTATCTGTAAGCTCCTATCCCAAATAAATACCCTTTATAAAAAAAAAAAAAATCTAAGTATAATATGATTGGAAAGAGTCACCAGTAATGATTCTTAGTTTACATATGAATTTTGATCCTTTGATTGGTCCTTCCTCCATTCTTGTTCCTAATATTTTTCCTTAAACATATCGGCAGCTTTAAATTTGTCTCAGTGCCCTGTCATCAAATATATATGTGTATAATCTCAGGCATTCCTAATCATTCCTGTAAGCTATATAACTTCAATGAGCTCTGGCATACACCTCTTTGTATCAACATGAGTCATTAGAATACCACTGTATCTGGCCTTTCACTGTTTGAGGGAGAAGAGGCAGGAAAATGAAGGCTTGCATATTTTGTAAACTATGGCCATTTTTACCCTCAAAATTTCCTTCTGAGCTCTGTGAATTATTCTAATAGAGTCCTGTACAATACAGCTATCTTAATTACTGATCTTTTTCATCAGTATTCCAAATCTTGCCATTATTTTACTTCAAGGAATAACAGATTTTAGTCTTCTATTTTATTTAGATACTTATAACATCACCTAACTTTTGAAAAATTAATAAAAGGCATATTTTGATATGAAGAAATTCAAAATTATGTACCTTAAAAATAAAATCCTTTTACATCGTCATGTCATTTTGCTATCCTGGTGCCTGGTTTTAACATGAACCTTTAGTTTAATAAGTTTAATTATGCAAATTTTCTATATGAATATAAGTATTAGATGTATTAATATAAGCATTTGTCATAAAGAATTTTGAAAATAATAAGGACATATATTAATATGTATATCTATTGAGCTTAAAAATTAATAGCATTTTTAGAACAGGGAACAAGTGCATTATAACTAAAAATTAAATGCCACTTATGTTTACTGAAGAACGTTATATTACCATTTAAGTCTGCTGAAATAGAAAAAAAAAAAGAATCCAGATTATGCTGCCTTCCAAGACAGCTAAAATGCTTGTTCTACAAAGTTCTGATATCTATTTTGGGGTAAATTCTTAATATATATGTGTAGCATGAATATTCACTTGATTACTAAAATATACATGAGGTATTAGGAAATGACATGTGTGAATAAAATGGAGAAACTTCAGATTGAGCAGTATGATTGGATCTCAGGGAAAGACATGGGACCAGTTTGAGTATGACTGAACTTGCATTTGTTTTCTATCCCTCAGCCTGATGCAACTTGTGAAAAAGGGTGAGGAAGTATTAGAAACATAGCTTCACAGCACTAGTATAGAGAAAAAAATAACTGTAAGGTAGTAGAAAGGAGGTATGCTTAAAGGAACTGAGGACGAAATGTCTAACTCTAGTTACTTGACTTTCCTATCACTTCTTCAGTCCCACCTGAAGTTCACTAATAAGACTTCCAGGAGAATGTCAATATCCCACTTCAAAGAAGAAAATGAACACTTGTAATCATTTCCTGCCCTAATTTTGCCAAGCTATCATTTATTTTCCACATCACTCTGTAAAAGTATTTGGTATCTTGAACTTCACTCTCACTATCCATAAAATGGGATAATAACATTACTTTGATCAGTGTCACTGTTTTGCATCTTGTGCATATCTCCATGATTATATTTAGCGTTTTACAGTGGATCAAAATAATTTGCTTCTGTATCTTTCTCTCTAGTTGTAAAGTTTTTTTGAGGGCAGAGATCATATGTTAATTTAAAAAATCTATAGTACCTATCCTACAATAATGCTAGATATTGTGTTCATCCATTAAATATTGATTGAACTGAACAGAATTATTATAAAAATAATACGTATGGTAAGTATAGTTTATCTTATGTCTTTTCTTATCTCACAATCACTCTTGAATGGAAATAAGATATTTGTAGTAATAAGCTTGTTAATTTACTTGATTAGCCAAAACTATTTTATTTATCTTTATATGGTAAATTTATCATTATATAAACTATAAACATGTTAACAAATATAGAAATTAAAACAATATTTAACCAACAAAGCAGAATTTAGAAAACATATTAGTGATTCCTGAACTTCTTCATCTGGTTGACACAAAATCTTCACTTGGAGTTTCCTCAATTAATATTCACAGAGTGAATAATAAATAAATAAATAGAGATACCTCTACTAAATCCATTAAAGAGTGTCCATTATCAATTCTATGACCTTTCTTCCTCAGTAACAAAAAGATCTGTTTTTCTTTTAAGTCTACTCTGTTCTTGTCACAATCTAGTCTTTTTTCCTCACCTATTTGCTTTACAGTTCAGGAGGCTCCTTTTGTTTACTTAATTATTGCTATCTTGGATTTCAGTAGAATAAACTCATACCCACACTCAAATTACCAATCTATCTGCAGACTTATTATATAATAGCAGACTTATTCACCATATCTGTTTTTTTGATTAATTTATTGAAGTATATCACTCATACATAAACAATAAGTGTATAATAATAGTCGTGAACTTACAAAACAAATATATATATAACACCATACAAGACTCTCATAATTCACCCTACCACCAAAAACTTGCATTGCTGCTAAACTTTTTAAACTAATGATTAAAGAGCATTGTCAAAATATTACTACTAACCAAAGTATTTTCCCCCAACCAGCCCTACTATTATTATCTTTATATCATTTACATATGAATATATATGAACAATTAAGTGTATAGTAAAAGCTGTGAACTTACAAAGCAAACATGCATAACATCATACAGGGGTCCCATACATTAACCCTCCACCAACACCTTGCATTGTCGAGAGATGTTTGTTACAAATTATGAAAGAATATTATCAAAATCTTACTAGTAATCATAGTCCTTATCTTACATTTGGTGTGTTTTTCCCCAACCCACTCTATTATTATTTTAAATATTTTTTTTATGACAGAAGCTATAAACTTATAAAACAAGCATGCACATGTGCGGAATTCCCAGATAACACCCCTCCATCAACACACCACACTGGGGTGGAATATTTGCTATAGATAAGATAATATCATCTGATTTTTATCATGTAAATAGTATACATTTGGCACATTTTCCATACTGCCTCAGTATCAACACAGTACATCTTGTGCATAGATGAAAGAATATTACATTATTAGTGCTAACCACAGTCCACAGGTCACTCCAGCTATATTTTTCCCATGCGTCCCCACATTCCCAACCCCATGCAGTAGTGATGTATATTTGCTCTAGCTCACAAAGGGCACTCTTGCATCTGTACCATCAGACACAATTCTCATCCACCTCTTGGTTTACTGTGCTATTCAGTTCCTAGATTATTCTCTAGCATTCTGTCAATTGGCATTTACATACCTAGACTACCATTTTCAGCCACATCCCAATTTACAAACTAGCTGTTACTGACTATGTGTTACCATCCACTCTATACATTTCCATACTTTTATACAGTAAAACTAATTAAACCTTCTACATACATTAAACATCAGTAGTCCATCTCAGTCCTCGTCTTGTCTCCTTTAAGAATTCATCACCTGCCACCAGGTCTTGAAGATATTTTCCTAAAATTCTTTCTAGAAGTTTTATAGGTTTTTGATCCATTTTGAGTTAATTTTTAGATAAGGTATGAGACACTCTTTCCTTCTTTTGGCTATGGATATCCAATTCTTTCAGCATCATTTGTTCAATGGACTGTTCTGCCTGAGCTGTGCCGGTTTGACAGGGTAGTCAAAAATCACTTGACCATACCTGTGAGAGTCTGTTTCTGAACCATAAATTTGTTCCATTGGTCTATGTGTCTGATTTATGCCAGTACATGCTGTTTTTACCACTATAGCTAGGTAATATGATTTAAAGTCTGGAGATGCAGGTTCATGTGTTCTTTTTACAATGTTTCTGGGTATTCCGGACCCCTTACCCTTCCAAATAAATTTGATGATCATGCTTTCAATTTTTTTTTTAATGCTAGTGGAATTTTTATAGGGATTGAATTGAATATGTTTATCAATTTGAGTAGAGTTGACATCTTAATGATATTTAGTCTCCCAATCCATTAGCATGGAATGTTCTTTCAGTTATTTAGGGCTTTTTTGATTTCTTGTAACACTGAATTACAGTTTTCTGAATACAAGTGTTTTACATCATTGGTTTAGTTTATTCCTGACTATTTGAGTTTTATCTGTCATACTTTATTTTCACTCTTTTGACACTTTTAGTTATTTTATTGATATAATCTTCATTTCTAGACACTCTTTGAGGTTTCTCTATCCTGTCTTTTCTTTTCAGGCTCTAGAACACCCTTTAGTATTTCCTGAAAATCTAGTCTCATGCTTAGAAATGTATTCAGTTTCTGTTTATCTATGAACATTCTAATCTCGCCCTCAGTCTTGGAAGACAGTCTTGCTGGATATAAGATTCTTGGCTGGGGAAATGGACTTGGCCCAGTGCTTAGGGCGTCCGTCTACCACATAGGAGGTCTGCGGTTCAAACCCTGGGCCTCCTTGACCCGTGTGGAGCTGGCCCATGCACAGTGCTGATGTGCACAAGGAGTGCCATGCCACGCAGGGGTGTCCCCTACGTAGGGGAGCCCCACGCCAAGGAGTGCGCTCCATAAGGAGAGCTGCCCAGTGTGAAAGAAAGTGCAGCCTGCCCAGGAATGGCGCCGCCCACACTTCCTGTGCCGCTGACAACAAAAGAAGCGAACAAAGAAACAAGACGCAGCAAACAGACTCAGAGAACAGACAACTGGGGGAGGGGAGGGAATTAAATAAATAAATAAATCTTTAAAAAAAAGATTCTTGGCTGGAAGTTTTTCTCTTGTACTATCTTAAATGTATTAGACCACCATCTTCTTGCCTCCATGGTTTCTGGTGAGAAATCAGCATCAATTCTTATTGAGTATCCCTTATATGTTATGCATTGCTTTTCTCTTGCTGTTCTCAGAATTTTCTTTGCCTTTGGCATTTGATATTCCAATAAGTATGTGTCTTGGAGTTGGTCTATTCAGATTTTTTTGGATGGTAGTACATTGTGCTTCTGGGACATGGATATCTATGTCCTTCAGTAGGGTTGGGAATTTTTCTACCATTATTTCTTCAAATATTCTTTCTGCCCCTTTTCCCTTCTCTTCTCCTTCTGGAATCCCAATAACAGGTATGTTTTCATGCCTTTTGCTGTCATTTAATTTCCTGAGACCTTGTTCAATTTTTTTCCATTCTTTTTTTCATCTGTTCTTTTGCATATTCACTTTCAGAGGCCATTTCTTCAAGCTCACCAATTCTTTCTTCTGCCTCTTCAAATCTGCAATTATATGATTCTAATGTTTTTTAAATTTCACTTATTGAGCGTTTCATTCCCATAAGATCTGATATTTTTCAATGTATGTTTTCAAATTCTTCTTTGTGCTCATCCAGTGTCTTCTTAATATCCTTAATCTCTTTAGCCATCCCATTGAATTGATTAAGGACATTTGTTTAAACATCTATGATTAGTTGTCCCAACTCCTGTCAGAGTCGCCGGCCAGAAGGGTATTGAGCATTGAAGCCTCAAGTTCATCAGACAACTTTATTGACTACAAGGGGCTCTTTATACACCCCAGTGTACATACCTACAAGCAGTACCACTGTAGCCTACCTTGCCATTACCCACAAATACTAGCCTACATGCCACTAAGGAACAACACGTATTAACTATCAACATTACCTATAGAATAAGGAATTTTAAAAAATCTTATCTCAAGGTACAAAGTCTAAGTGTTCTATACATAACAAAAGGTATGTGCTTATCTTGTCTTTCAGCCTTTAACAGCTTCAGCCCATTTGCGGGAACTCCCAATCACCGCATTCCTTAGGTTGCAAGTGTAGCCATGGAGACAGAACTAGCATGGAGACAGCACATCTCTCCCTGAGAGGCCACTGTGCCTCAGTTTTCAACAAAATCTTTATGTCATCTGGAGGCTTATATTGTTTCTTTAACTGACTATATCTTCCTGTTTCTTGGTATGGATTTTAATTTTTTGTTGGTGTCTTGGCATCTGGATTACTAGAGTACTTATTCTGGGTGCAGTTTTTCTTTTAGTTTAGGGCTTCCTGCCCTTCTCTTGTGCTGGTTGTGCAGTAGGAGCCAAGGTTGTAATTGGTTCTATAAGCTGTGGAGGCTCAAGCTGCCCACATTGTGTCAGGGACCAATGAAGCTTCTCCCAACTTCTCCTTTGCCAGGGGTGGGGACAGAGTTGCAGCAGTGTGCAATCACCCAAGTCATGCAGGCCTAAACTGTAGTTGCCTAGAGAGATTGATGAAGCTTCATGCCCCTTTCTCCCCTGCCTGTGGCAGTGATGGAGCTGCAAGTGTGGGCAGCAATCTATGCAGTACGGATCCAAGATGATCACAGTTGTCCCAATAGACTTCCAGTTTTCAGTCTTTGCCAGCCAAATGTACCTGTAGTCACCTGGATAGACTGGTGCAGGGCCTGCCGGCCTCCTCCCTGCTAGAGGCAGAACTGAAGCCTAGTCTAGGGCAGCAGACCGATCTGGATGAAAAAAAACTGGTTCCTACCATCACTGTGATTTTCGGTCCTGACTTCCTCTCAGCCTGGGGATGGAGTCAAAATGGCAGCCACCAGCCTTTTTCTGACTTGGGCAGATTCTCACTCCAGCTGTTCCCAGGGTTATATCATAGCCAGCCAAGTCTACCAATCAGTGGCCGAAATTGGCGGCCAGCCATCTCCTCCTCTCCTGTTTTGGGGAAATGGAGCTTCCAATTCCAGCCATGTAATAGCTCTTGGCATGGCTCATGCCTCTAGAGTAGGATAATCACTGGACCGCCACGGCTTGGTTGGTAATTTCCCAGAGAGGCTGGTGCAGGTCCTGCAACTTCCTCCCTGATGGAGGTGGCACTTGGGTCTAGGCTAGAGCTGCAATCTGACCTGGATGGAAAGAAGCCAGTCCCCACCAGCACTCGGATTTTCAGTCCACCCTGCTGCCCCTCGTACCAGGCACAGAGTTAAGATGGTGGCTCCTGGCGTCTTTCCGGCCTGGACAGGCTCAAACTTTAGTTGTTCCCAGGATTATACTTTAGCCCACTGAATTTACTCATCAGTAGCTGAACTTGGTACCCACCCTCTCTGCCTTCCCCATTTTTGGGTAGTGGAGCTTACAATTCCAGCTATGGAACAGCTCCCAAGACGGCTTGTGCCTCCAGTGGAGGATGGGCACTGGCCTCCAGGGCATGGAGTACTCTACATAGGAGTCTTCTTTGCAGATGGGCAGTCTCCTTTCACTCCTTCAAGGACATTGCAGGATGCTCTTCTGATCTTTTGGAGCCCCCAAACTTCAGCTAGCTCCAGATAACTCAGAGTGTTTACTAACTGCCCTGTAGCAGGAGCTGACTGTAGGAGCTCCTTACTCTGTGTCGTCTTGCTGGTTCTACCATATTTGTTTTTCAAACCCAGGTTTTCCCATCTCTTCTTTAACTTGGATCCATGAACTCAACCCCACTTCCCTGTGTATATGTCTGTCGCCCATTTTCCTAATACTCCAAGGATTTAATTCACTGTCTTAGCTTCTACCACTTCACATAGTCCTAATTAGGCACATCTTAGAATTTATGAGACACTGAAAAATATTCCCACTCCAAAACTTTTTGACAATTTTTAATTATACAGAAAATACATGCATATTAATTGCATTGCTTTTGTAGATCCCTCATGAAGTATGAGTCAAGTCTGAAGGGTGTTCCACAGGAAGAGATTTCTCAACTTCAGAGTCAGGGAAGACCCTAGACATGGAAGCTTCTCATTGTTCTCACCCTCCAAAACATCTTCATCACTCTTTCATTTTCCTCAGTTGTCTTTAAATGCTTCAGAAACCTAGGACAGAAGTTTCTCCATTGCTTTCCATCATTGTTACCATCACTGCTTTCTTATTCCTGTGTCTGCTACCAGCTTCTCCATTTTTTACATTTTTCGTTTGCTCAGATCTTAGAAATAGCAATGCTTTCTTTAGTAGAAATATGTGGCACAAACTTAGTTAATCCTCCCTCTAGTTTTAGGTACAAAGAATATTCTACCATTACCATATGATATACTATCTATGGAATAAGCTCACTCAATTATCAAGTACATTTTCAAAGCTACTTACAGAATATCCTTATATGACAATAAAAAGAGAAAGAGAGATAGTTATGTATGGGGAGTATCATTGGTACTTTTTCCAAAGGCCAAGAGTATTCCAAATTCTACTTAGGAGCCCAAAACTTTTTGTAATTTTCCTAATTTAGCATCTAATATGTTAATTTTATAACAATCCTTATTTGTTTTCACTAATTGAGAGGAAACATATGATAGCTATTATATTTCTCATAATGTCCACAGCTGTAAGATGGTTTACCTCAAGAAATACTTATTTCCTACAGCTCAGGTCTTTATGTAGTTAGATACAGTGGCAGTTTGAGATTATTTTATGAATGCCTAAAACAGAAAGATTATGTTTGTAAACTAATCTATTCTTCTGGGTGTGACACCCTTTGATTGCATTAAATTCAATTGAGTGTACTTTAATTAGATCACTTCATAAGTTCAATTTATGGCTTTTGATTGGACTACGTCACTGAGGCATGACACAGGTTGAGTATCCACCCCCTTGCTGGGTCTTATATAAATGGAAAAACAGGGAGAGATAGACTCACATAGACAGGAACAGGAAAAGGAAGCTGCTATGTGAGAGAGATTTTGCCCATAGCTGAGCTGCAAAGAGAGAAACCCCTGAGAGATTCGAAGAGCCGAGGCCCAGAGAGAGACACAGAGAAGGCCCAGTAAGAGACAAACCCTATGCTTGGTTTGCCAACTGCTAGAGAAAGTAGGGACGTTGGGAGAAATCAGTGGCTATCTTGCTTCAAAACATGGCAGCTGACTTTGGTAAGAAGGCACCTCTGATGATTCCTTAATTTAGATATTTTACAGTTTCAGAACTGTAAGCTTTTACCCTAAATACATCCCCTTTATACAAGGCAATCCATTTCTGGTATTTTCCATTGGCACCACTTTGGCAAACTAAAAAATTAGCCAAACTAAAGTAGTTCAATCTAGACCTCCAAAAAGGCCTCCAGAAAAACATATTTTAAAGGAATCTGCAACATTGAGGAGCATACTTCACCTCCTATGACTTAATATCAACCATTCTTTTCCCAGCTCCACAGTGTTTCCTCAGTCTATCTAAGAAGTATCTGGGAAAAGAAAGGAGAAGCAAAAAATTATTCAGATTTTTGGCTCTGTGGGAAGCACAATTTGGTATTTGGATATTTCTAAGTCCTTTCCACTTAGGGAAAGGAATGAGAAACCTTGCACTGACATCACAAATCCACATGAGGTGCTTCAAGACAATTGCTTGAGAATAGTTGACCGCAGAGATCAAATAAGACTAAAGAGAATGGATGTCTCTTTTTTATTTGGATGTTCTCTTTGAGATTGGATTTACTGCTGTTCCCCTATACCTATCAAACAGGGGAAAAAAGAATTGGATGAAGACTGTGGGTCTATCTTGACTGAACAGTATGTTCAAGATGGCAGACTCACCTGGATTGCAGTTGATACTGGTTTTCAGTTTCAGGGTTCTACTAGGGTTGATGACATGAAGGTCCACCACTGGCCTCTCCATATACCAGGAACATTTCATTGCATGGCAGTTGATTCTGGGAAGAAGTATCTGAAGACAGAACAAAGACGACTTCTTGTGACCTAGTCATTCAACTTTATTTTTGTCACATGCTGTAGGTTACAGAGCCAGTCTAGATTGAAGTGGGGCAGGGAGAATGACTATACATGGGAGTGAAAACTGGGAGGTTCATTGTTAATAATCAACAATACTGGGTGGTTGTATGTATTTGTTTCTTTGACTTTATTAGGCAGTTGTATAGCTCTTATAATTTGGACATTCATGTCCTTCAGTTCTAGGAAATGTTCATGTATCATTTTTTAAAAATAATTTCCTTCATTTTATTTTCTTTAG
This sequence comes from Dasypus novemcinctus, assembly GCF_030445035.2. Taxonomy (NCBI): domain Eukaryota; kingdom Metazoa; phylum Chordata; class Mammalia; order Cingulata; family Dasypodidae; genus Dasypus; species Dasypus novemcinctus. The sequence continues at coordinate 23,806,916 of NC_080675.1, forward strand.
TCTTTTTTGAGAATTCATGTTAGTTGAATAATGGGACTGCTTGATTATTCTTTCTCTACTCTCCTCTGTCCCTCCCCCCATTTTTTACCTTCTGATTGCCTGGAGATTTTCTTAATTTTCTCCCAACAGTTCTATTTAAATTTTATTTTATTTTTGCTATCACTTAAAACAATTCACATCCTGTTTCTTATCCTTTTTAATGTAGTATTTCTGATTTTTTAAATGGGTAAAACATATTCATGCTAATCTGTGAAAAATTTAATTATAATTTCACCGAACTTCTGTAATTTCTTTCTTCCAGATTCCATCTCTTTTTTCATGATGAAGTCTTTCCTCAAATGTTGTGATATTTAGTACTCACTCATATTTAGGAACAAATAAGTAAAACTAGATTGGATACTTATTGGGCATTAGCAAGGTGGTCCACTGACTTTAAGTGGAGTGATGATCTGTGAATAGATTATCACTGGCAGCTACAGCAAAATGGCATTATATCTAGATGGTTATTTTCTCTTTCTTTCATATTTTTAAATGATCTGCAATCTTTTAGACTGTTTATTCTAGATGCAAGGTGGAGAAAGGGGCTATTGGTTTGACTTTTTATATTGATAATCTTTATTTAAGACCCAAATCTTCAACTCCATGCCTCACCATGTCCCCCCACAGCTGTGCCAGGGCTCTGAATACCAAATTTTGTCCATCTATAATTCTTTCTCTCTTTCAATCTGTCCTTTCATGTGTGAAAAAAAGGAGTTTGTGATTCTTCATGTCAAGCTTTCAAGAATTGTTTCTCTTTGGAAAAGAGAGGAAAAAAGTAAAGAGAATATTTACTAGCAATTTTTATACTTTAAAAATTGTTTCTCATAAAAATCATGTATTACCATTTTTAGAGTATTTAGCAATAATTATAGCTATGGTGCATATAGAAACAATTTTTAATTAGGAAAACAACCTGTTTTTCAAAGTAATTCATAAAAAAGCTCCTGGGATTGAACTTTTAAAAAACTTATACTGCACATCTGTAATTTTCTGGTTGCATATTGGAATTTCTTTGACTGTGGTTAATGGCTGACTGTAAATGGCTTATTTCAGAGAGAGTTAATGGATAGAACTGTAGTCTCATCAGCATACAAGTAAGAGGGAACTTTAGACCTTAAATCTTTTGGATGAAGGGGAAAAAAAACCAGTTAAATGGTGAATACAAAGGGTCTCCTCTTTGAAATAAGATTTTTCTCCTAGTTACGGCTGGCAATCTCAATTTAGTGGGGTTTTGTATGCTCTTAAGGTTCCAAACAATACTAGTGAGACTTTTGGTAAGAGACAAGAGATTGATGTTTGGAATTTTGATCAACGTACTTAAATTCCATGAAAGTCAGAAGGTTATGGTAAAGGGAGAAAAAAGAAATTTTCTTTTTTGTAAGCTCCATCATCACAAATTTTGGTCTTTGAATAAAATGAAAATAAGGCACAGAGCAAGCAGTTTGTACATTGTGTGTGTGTGTGTGTGAAAGAGCAAAAAGTATAATATGAAGGGTGCCTTTGTTTAAAATAATAAATTATCTGTTTTTTAATAACATGTTTGAAGAAAGAAACATTCAAGGAATGATTTTTCTTCCTTTGAAGTAGAAGATAATGATAAGAAAATAAAGATATGAAAGTATCCAATAAGATACCCAAACCCAAAAAAAATGTAGTTTATCATTAAGGAAGGCTAATTTAGAAAAATAAAATGACTGCTTTTTACAAGAACATGTTTGAAACATGGCTGAAAGAAATGTTTTTAAAAGTTGCATATTAGTCGTAGAGATAGATACTAACTTTCAAGGCTCTATTTTCCATAAATATTATAGGCTGGTATTTTGAAATAATTTTCCATATAGCAGTGCTCTACATGATATTTTAATACCTGTGCCATCATTGAAAGGCTCCTTAACATTAGATACAGTTTTAAAATAGTTTTACATCATTATGATCTCAATACTTTGAGAGAAAGACTAGTGCCTTTATGTCAAGGAGATACAACAATGGGATTATCACATTATATATATTGTTATAAACCAAATTTTCATCTTTTAATCATCAAAATATTATTGTTGTAAAATAATTCAATTAATGCAGAAGGACTTGTAGTATAATGATTTACTTTTATCCCTTGTTCCTTAATCCTCCCCAAACACATAAACCACTTCAGGTTTAACCAATATCAAGCCTTTGGTGTTAATACTTTAAAAATTGTTTAGTGTGTGCTTGTCTATTTATGTGCATCTGTGTGTGTGTGTGTATACATATAACTGACAAATTCTTTCCCAAGGAAGAGCCAAATATGCAAATTGCTCTTAAATCTGCTCTTCTTAGAGTAATGGTATCTTACAGATATTGCTTCATATCAATATAAAGATCTTCTTTGTTCTTTACAACAATTGTGTTATGTGCCATATATTGGATGAATCAAAAAAATGAAATAATTCTTCCATTAATAAACTGTGTTGTTTCCATTTGTTACAGATATCATAGCAGCAAACTTTGCATTACCGATTATGCACTTTTATGACTATTTCTATAGACTGAATCCCTAGAAAGGAAATTGTTGGGAAAAAGGATAACTATATTTTAAATTTTGACAAAATCTGCAAAATTGCTTTGCAAAAAAATTTATACCAATATACAATGTGTTCAAAAGTTAATAGAAGTGCCATTTTTCCATTTATTTAATACCATTAAGTGAACATCTGTTTGTTTACTTATTTATTTACTTTTGCTAAATGTTGACTTTGTTTCTCATTTCTTATAATAGTGAGGATAAAACACTTTTCTTATACTTAGTCACAATTAACTTCTTTTGCCTGCCTTCACTATTCATTTCCAATGTCCATATTTTTTTTTATTGTATGTTTTTCTTATTGGTATATATTTCTGCATTCTGGTTTTCCTATTTTTGGTGTCTCTTCTGCTTGCCTTTGCTGATTATTAGATTATTCCATCTTCTTTTCCTTTTGTCTTTCCCATGTTAATTAGAATTTTGACATTTTTATGTTACCCATAGTTTCTCTATATGAGGCCAACCTGTACTTTTAAGAAATACATTTCCTACCTGTGAAAAATAAACTGCTTCTACACTCATGCAGTTTTATTTTTTCTCTATGTAAATGCTATAATGTTTCAACTATAGTGAACATCTGGCATTTTTGTCAGATGGTTATTTAAATCTTTAAATTATATTACCTCTCTTGTAATGTTTGACTTTACTATGATAGCATAGTTCACAAACAATCAATTATAATCTAGAATTGATTATTGTTTTTCTAATTTTTTCATCACCTGTGTTCTTGTTCTTAAATGATTAATTTTTTATTTGTTGGAATTTATGCTTAAATTTTATTTTATTAATTTATATCTCAGTTGAATTTTTTGAAAGTTGTTATGTGGCTGAAGAGCTCTCTGATTTTTGTAATCTAATATGTTATTATAACTAGAAGTAAATCTGGACTCAAAACTCTTTACCTTCAACCATTAACCATTTTCTTGAAATCTGATATACATTATCTTAAATTGTTTTCTTTCTGTAAGCATGTATTCTTTTCATTCTTGGAAATTACAAATTTCACTCACATACATCACATTAGGAGTCATTTGGTACAATAGTCTATTTTAAAATAACACAATTATTTTGTATTTGTTACAATAGTGCCTTACTATTGCTTCACTATTTACACAGTTCATCCTCTGATCTAAGACACTTTTACAAACATATCTGACATTTCCTGGATATATTTTATATGTCTCATATTTTTTAATGATAATTTCCATATCTTTTTCATTATGCACTGCCTTTTATAACAATCATTTAATTGGCATTTCTGATTATTAATATGGTCAGAATTTTTATTTTAGTCATTCATATTTTATTGACTTTGTTTTAGTTCATTCTATTTTAAGAACAATTTCAAATTTACAAAAAAATTCATTGCAAAGATGGTATAGAGAGTTCTCCTATATCTGTACCCTGTTTCCCTTATTAATACCATCTTACTTTAGTATGACACATATTTTGGTACATTTGATGATGTCATACAGGTTCCCCAGGTTTCATTCCTTTATCTTCACTCTTTATTCTTTCTGTTCCTCAGACTGGATTGTTTCAATTAACTTATCCTCTGGTACACTAATTCATTCTTCTGCCTACTACAATCTGCTGTGGACCTCCCCTACTGAATTTTTCATTTCAGTTATTGTGCTTTTCAGCTCCAGAATTTCTATTTGGTTCTTCTTTATAATTTCTTTTTCATTGAAATTCTCATTTTGCTCATATATTGTTTTCCTGATTCCCTTTACTTTTATGTCCATGTTTTCCTATAGTTCATTGATCCTATCTTAAAGAGCTGATTTGAGATATTTGATTAGTATTTCCAGTGACTGGGCTTCCTCCAAGATAGTTTCTATCAAATTCTTTTTTTTTTTTTCCCAGACTTTCCTGTCTCCTTGTAAGTTTTATAATATTTTTTGTTGAGACCTAGATATTTTGAGTATTACACTTTAAATGCTCTGAATATCTAGTTCTCTCACTCCAACATCTACCAGTTCAAAGAAAATTTTAAAAGAACAACAACAACAACAAAAAAAAAAAAACAGAGGAAATATAAAAAGTTTAGCAAATAAGCAAAAAACCCACCCACACAAAAGTCTCACTGCTTCTCCAAGCTGCCATTGCCAAGATGGTGAAAATCAAGTCTATTATCCATACTGGTTCTTCTAGGATCTTGCAGATAGAAGGAGAAGGAGAAGGAGAAGGAGAAGAAGAAAGAAAGAAGAAGAAAAGAAACAAACAAAAATTTACACTAGCCTTTTATGTCCTGCTAGATGCTGGTGGGTGGCTAGAAGTTACTGCTGCCTAGATAGACAAGATGGAGACTAATGTCCACATTCATTCCTCAGGAAGTCCCCAGACTGACCTTGACTTCAACTTCAACTTTTGGGAAGATTTAGTTTCCTCCCTGACCTCCAACTGGCTGCTCCCAGGATCTGATCATGTTTCTGCAACTTTTGCCATTTTTGCAGCCAGAATCACAGAGCTGAACAAAGTCAGAAGGCTGGTCCCTGGTTCATGCTCTCCTTCACTGAAGAAAACTAAAAGCTCGGCAGCCTTTCCTTTTTGCATTTATTTATTTATTTGTTTATTTATTTATCTAGCTATTTATTTTTTACCACCCCTTCATTGTTTACACTTGCTGCATCTGTCCATTTTATGTTCATCTTTTTTTTTTAGGAGGCACTGGGAATCAAACCTGGGACTTCCCACATGGGATGGAGGTAAGCTTAAGCCACCTCTGACCCCTGTTTATTGTGTCTCTCATTATGTTTTCCTCCTTGTGTCTCTTGCTGCATTCCTCACAGTGCCAGCCCATCACACCAGCCTATTGCACCAGCTGGTTACATCAGCTGGCTCTTTTGATCATCTTCTTTAAGAAACACAGGGAACTGAACCTGGGATCTCTCATGTGGTAGGTGGGAGCTCAGTCACTTGAATTGCATCTACTTCCCTGCAGCCTCTCCTTTAATCTGAAACAACTCTGATTGTTCTAAGTGTCAAATCTGGGTATAGTTTTAACACCTCATTAATTCTAATGCCTTTTTGCAACTTGTTCGTGTGTGTGTGTGTGTGTGTGTGTGTAGGGAGGAATCTATAGAACATCCTACTTCACAAATTTGTGTCTTACCAGTATGGCATATTTGGTACAATGAATGACCAAATATATGAGTATATGTGTGTGTCTGTCTGTTTACATTGTTATTAACTAAAGTCCATTCTTCATTCAGTTTTCTTTAGTTTATCTAATCTCCTTTTTCTACTCTATGATACTATATTACATTTAGTTATATCTGTTTACACTCTTCTTGGCTGTGGCAATTTCTCTGACTTATCTTGTTTTCGATAACCTTCAAAACATTGAGGATTACTAGTCAGGTATTTTGTAGTATGCCCCTGTATTGTAATTGATTTGATATTTTTCTCATGATAAGAATATGATAATGAGTTATTGGGAAGAAGAACACAGAGTGTCCTTTTCATAACATTCTATAAAAGGGACATTCTATTAACATGATTTATGAGTTTTGATATCCTTGATCATCTGGATGAGGTAGTGTTTTTTAGGCTTCTCCACTGTAAGGTTACTATATCTCTCTCCCCCTTATATTAGCTTTGTTTTGAAGGCTGGTCTCTGAAATTGGACACCAAGAGTAAAATCCTTGACTCGTAAATGTAATGAATTGTAAAGTATCTCTGTAGCTTTTAAATTGAATTTCTCTTCATCCTTCCTCATGGTCCATTCCTGCCCTTCCTGGCTCTGGTAATAGTTTTCGTTTTGTTCTGGGAAATTTAACTTTTTTAGTCACCCTATATATCACCTGTATTTTTTTCCTGGATTTTCAAATTCCTCAAAGTGTCTAAAGCCTGTTCCTTTCATCTTATCCTTGGAGAAAAATCAAAAGCAACCAACACTTTTCCTGTGCCATTTACCAGCAAAGCTGGTTTCTAAAAAGTGTCTTTTATTCTAAATTTTCTAGACTGCAATTGTCATCTTCCATCATCCATCGTAGTCCCTGGTTCTCATGCATATGTATTGTTAAACACTGAGAAAACACTTCCTCTAAGATCCAAGGACCCCTTTCATCTGCGAGCAGTGCAGGAATTAGGGAAACGGATGTTGACATCTTAGAACTTTGAAAAGTTTGAGTAACGTTTTAACTTAAAGATGCTTCAATATCAATACTGATTAAACTCAGAAGCATCTTTTCAGTGAACTCTCTGCTTCCTTCTCCCCTAAGCACCCTATCCTACCTTTTTTTTCCCATTCCGTGTAAATACACAAATAACACACACACACACTCACACATTTGCACAGTTTAACTTACCTCTCTTTTCAAAGAGTTTCTTGTTAAATAACTTTCAAAATATCATTTGCAACATTATGTTTCTCTTCCATTTAGATAGAGATATCCCTTAGCAGATATTATTCTACCTAGTAAGTAGATACCTCAGAAGATTTGATCTCAGCTTTATATCACCCTCTTTAAACCATTATTTGTAATTGTAAATCATGCCTCATACATCTAAGAAGAATAATTTGTTTGGTAGTTGATGAGTTTATGTTTGTATTTTACCACTTGTGACAATTTTATGCTCTAAAACATGGAAATAAATTGGTTTACTACGTCTATGCTGCACTGTCCCCATACACTCCTTGTATATCTCTATGCCACATTATCAATGCTTTGTCTTATATACTTTACCGAGGACAGTTCTTTCTTGTTGATGACTTTCTTACTATACTTAACATGAAAAATAAGTTTTGACAATTTTCTGACTTATAAGAGCAATAAAAATATTCAAACCAGAGAAAATATTTCAAAAAGACACTCTATTAGTCAATTATTAGGTTCACGTTAGTAATGTAATGAATAGGCACAGAATAATTGCTCCAAACTTTATTTTATTTTTAAATAAAAGTAATGCATATGACAGTACAATAAAATAAATTTGAAATTATATTTCAAAATGCATATAGTTATATGCATAGTTTGGTTGGAAGTTTTTAATCCTTAAGGGGAACCTAAAGGGTAAGTCATTGGTAATGGAGACTTCAGGGAATTATGCAATGTTTCAAAAAAAGATTTATTATTTATTTATTTATTTCCCAAACCCTTGTAGCTTGCTTGCTGTCTGCTCTCTGTGTCCATTCGCTGCATGTTCTTCTGTGTCTGCTTGTCTACCTTTTTTGTGTCATCTTGCTGCACCAGCTCTCTGCGGGCATGGGCCATCAGCTCTCCGCAGGTGCAGGCCGTCAGCTCTCCATGGGCATAGGCCAGCTTGCCTTCTCAAGGAGGCCCTGGGACGTGAATTCAGGGCCTCTCGTATGGTAGATGGGAACCCAATGGATCGGGCCACAGCTGCTTCCTGAATTATGCAATTTTTAGGTAAGATATTTCTAGACATCTGTGGCAAAAGAATTGGTAGGTATCACTTCAAGATCAATTTCATTTCCTAACTTTAACATTCTACCAAATAAATGCATATGCTTATCTCAGAGAAGGAGTTCAAGCTTTTTATGAATTGTTTAAAATGATTTATTCAGAAAAATGGAAATGGATGCCTTGAATATGTTAATACAACTTATGAATAAAAGAGTTATTGAATTTATTAAAAGAATGACTCAGGGAGCAGATGTAGCTAAGGGTTGAGCACCTGTTTCCCATATATGAGGTCCTGGTTCCAATCCCTGGTACATCCTAAAAAAAAAAAAAAAAAACAGTAACAATGACTCAGATGATTTGAAAGTATATTCAACTTCCCTATGAAGGAACCAAAATATCTATAGATATAAACATAACAAATCATGAGTGAAATTTCAAGGAAAACATCATACAAATCATATAGTTACAATGGCTGACATTAATTTTACTTCTTGTTACTTTCTTTACATGACATACCAACAAGAGTCCAGAAGTTGAAGATCAAGAAGAACATCCATTCCATAAGTAGAGAACTACAGTCAATGTGACTATTTCATGTCAACCTCTGAGATCCTAGATGGAGATAAACTGGCACCTGTTATTTCACTTGACCAAAATAGAATGATGGTGTTAGATATATTCTGTCCACTAGAAAGTAGATTGCAACAATTCTTTTCCTTCCCAATAATGTCATCAAATATTCATGGAATATTAATTGTTTATAATCACTATAGGTCTGAGAGGAACAGACCATATCTTGTCAATCAATCTTGATAGAAATAAAATGATAAATCTCAAACACAAGAATCTTAAAATATTTTCAAGACAAGAAGATTTACTTTATTCAGCTAAAAGAAAGCTTTGGAGTAAGATGTCAAAAATGTAAACTCCTTAGTACCATCTGTTTTGATTTTAAACTGTAGCCTACCAAAGTTAATAACAGAAATAAATTATACATTAGTATTATAGTATTTACAGTAGTATTGTAGTATTTATTTCTTTACCTTTTCTATATCCTTTATTATTTTTTGGTACTATAGACTGTTAGAAGCCTAGTTCAAAGTAAAATATTACTCAAAATTCTTTTCCCCTTCCTTTCAGATCTGTAATAATTTATTTTTTCCCCTGATAATAGTCTTTTATTTATATTTTCACTAATTTTAAAAGTTATTTTCATTAGGAGCTTGAAAGATAAAGTTGAACACACAAAATAACTCTGAAAACCAAACTTTCAACACATTTATGATTTATGACATTTTATAGAAGAGACAAAATGTTGTAATGAAGAAAAATTCTTTTATGAAGACAGAAGATAAATATACCATTTAGTTGAACTATGTGAACACAGTTGGATCTAAATCAGAGGTTCTTAACATTTTTGTTCCACGGACCCCTTAGCTTGTCAGGTGAGATGAATACTACTAAAATTTATTTATTGCAGACATTCATGAGTGAAGGAAATGTTAGATTTCAGTTAAAGATCAGAGAAAATAGAGATAATAAGTTGATTTTTTTCATTTCAAGTTCATGGACCCCTGAAATCTATCCATAGACCCCTTGGGGTATGTATGTGTATCTGCTTCTGCACACAAAAGCTCATTTCCCTACTGATGTGTACAGTATCAGTAAAGGGCGACAATTATTACAGACTATACAATGCTTTGGTCCTAATTTAAAAGCGGCAATTTACTTTCTTACAGCAGAGTACCTTTTCTTTTGATTGCACAGCTCCGTCTCTCTCCAGCCCTCTCTCTCACTCTCCTCCTCTCTACTGTAGCACCACATGCTACAATGATGCACGGCTAGAGTCCTTTCAAAGGGGAAAAAATGTACGTCTCTAAGTGGTGGAAATATGTTGAAAATGTGTTACTTCTACTCAGGAATGGCTATTACAGTGCACGCTGTGAAAGATCTCGTTTTCTCTCTGAATTTGTGAGGCACACACAGCCTTTATGTTCTGATTTGTAAGAGTCAAAGCCAGAAGTAGTGAATGCTATGGCTCTTGACGGGGGTTTGAGACTAGAATGAGAACTTCCAATTTTATTTCTAACAAATGAGATTTCTGCCTTAATGAAACACATTCAGTTTGGGTCCAGTAAGAGAAAATAAATGAATAGATAGCATTTGAAAGAAAAAAAAAAAAAAAAACAATAAGTAAAAATGAGAAGGAAGCACAATACTTCTTTTTGAAACATGAATTTTATTTGAAAATTTATTCACTTTGCCTCTCAGAAGGCTCAATGTATAAAAAGTGATAGGCATTACTTTTCCTTAGTTATATTTTTACCAGTTATGGAGCAAACCTATTATCAAACTAGGGATTAAAAGATAAGAAACAAGGAAAACCAATTCATGCATGCATTCAGGCAGAACAGAACACAGACTTTTTAACGTAAAACTTCATTGCACTGTCTGAGTGATGAGTACACGTTTACAGTATCCTCCGCAAAACATAGAAAGGGAAGGTGACTCTAGAGGTAACATCAAACTAAATAGCTAAAAATAGTTGTTTCTTTCTCTTTTTCTCCCCTCTCCTAGTGGAAGCGGAGTTAGGTTTACAAATTTGGCTCCATCTTTCAAATTCTTGGAAGTGACTATGCTGATAATGGTGAGTATTGGCTGGGCATTAAAACAAAAAGGCAAAATACCTGACATAGCAGTTTATCTGCCAAATATTAATATGCCCAACAGCTCACCATATTTTTCATTCTCTTTTCAAAAGATAACACAGTTCCTGTTTGTTTCTTTTTATACTTTGGGAACAGCAAAGTATATCATCCAAAACCCTAAATTGGATAATTGCTGCAGTTCATTCCTCAGCTTTGGCCCATTAGCACTGTATAATAACTGGAAATCACAAGTAGTTCATCAGATATTATCAGTTCGCAATTAGGTTTCAGAATAGACAAAATAAAAGTTTTAGAAGCAAGAAAGCCAGAATGGCATATTAGGACAGTCTCTGAGGAAGGAGGACCTACAAAATCCTAAGAAGGGGAAATGAAAATATCTGGCAACCAATATGAAATTTTAATGCACATTCAAAGCTGTAAACTGTCAATCCTGGAAAACACCTATTTCTAAATTCTGTTTAATTTTCTTGATAAAGAGGGGAAAATACTCCTAGGTCACATTTGGGACTGCTGGATTTGCTTAAAATGGTTCATAAGTGGTATGAAACAGGCAGCAAAGGTTGATCCCACATAATGAATCCGATTTTTCTAAAAAAAAAAAGATGAAAGCCATAGTTTAGAAGAGTATTTTGATTGGCAAAAAAGAGTATGACATGCCAAGCAACATGATGAAGAAATGACCAAGCCATCTTTATGAAATAATCTTTGGACAAGAATTTTCCAAGAGTACCATTGTTCTGTTCATTTAGGTAATGTAAATAATTATAAAACTTAGCAGTAGGTTGGGAAAAGTATCTGAGAACAGTGACTTCTTAGATGACAAGCTTCTATGTACTCATCTTTCTCCCCTATTGCCTAACACAGAGTCTAATACAAAATTTCTTACTTAACAAGTGTTACTTAATGAAAATCTTGATTCAAAACATGTGCCTGAAAACATTTATTCTTTATAATAATGTTTGCTCTTGATTTTATGGATGTTAAATAAAATTAACCTATGCATATCTCAAGCAAATGCAATATCTTAAGCAAATATATCCTGAATTACTGGTCAACTATGGAAATGGCAGTTCCAAATACAACCTAAAGGAGCACTGTTTGATAATTAGAACTGTGAAAACTGAGCACAATATATATGTAGGTGAGTTCTCCATTGCTAGAGGTATTCATACAGAACTGAGATGATTATCTCAGGGATGGATTTGAATGTAAAATTTGAATGGGAGTAATTCTTGACTTCTAAAATCCCATCAATTCATATATTTAATAATTTGTTCGTTTCTATTCTATTTGTTTCCACATTCAGAATACAGATGAATATCAAAGCATGATTAAATTGGTTTCTGAAACAACTACTAAGCCTTATTAAAGTTCCTTGATTTTCTCATATGGCATATAAATTTTACCCTAAGTCCAGTTAGGAAAGGACTGAAAGTTAAAAGATGCAATAGCCATGGCTGTTTCCCCTGGAAAAAAGAAGAATGGGAGAGGTAGGACTGGGCAAATGGCAAGAATTTTGGTACTTGACAAGGAGTGAAGATGAGGAATTCAGAAATATCCTATAGCTATCTGGAGTAGTTTTCTTAAAGAAATCTCTACTCTACTGGTTCTCTTCCTTAACTACACTTTAGAATCATCTGAGTGATGTTAAAGAATACTGAGGCTTGGATTTCTTCCCACCCCCCAACTAAGACTTTAATTCATTTGGACTGTGATGGGACTTTGCAAAAAGTATGGATATCACTCTAAAGCTCCCCAGGTTATTAAATGTGTAGCCAGGATTGAAAACCTGGATGCTCACTAGGTGTGGCAATAGAGTTGAGAACCTGAAGATAGGAGGTTAGATCTCAGAAGGCACAACGCCCACTCAGAGTGGCTGTCCTCTGGGCTTTTTTTGTTGTTTCCTCTGGACAACTTGCCTTACAGATTTTCTTTTAAACTTATTGCTTAATGAAAAATTATATCTATCAACTTTCTGAAGCTTTAAGGTATATTCAGGTACATAGTAATCATCTGGGGATCTTGCAAATGATTCAGGGGGTGGTCTGAGATTCTTCATTTCTAAGAAACTCTCAGGTATTGCTAATGGTGCTAGTCCTTGAACTCCACTTTGTAGTATCTTAGAACATTTGTAGCTAACAAACTCAATTATTATGTGATTTATGAAATTAAACAAACAATCTCACTCCTTAATTTATAAAAACTTACTCTGTACATAGCATATCCATATCACATAAATAAGGCAAGGGGATCATTAAAAAATGAAGCATGAAATTAGAATAACATTATTAAATGGGCTGCTGGAATTTCCTTAAAATTTAACCTGTTGTACTTGAGTGTTACAAACAGATTATTTTCAGAGAGGGAACTTAGGTTGAAAGTTGATTACAGAAGTTTTCTTCCTTCACTGCAATTTTACAAAGTATATGAATTTTCGATATAATTTAGTGTAGCCTAGAGCAGGACTATCCTGCCACCTAGTTTTACAAATAAAGTTTTATTGGAACACACATGATCATTTGTTTGGGTATCATCTATGCTGTTTTCACAACAATGCCGAATTAAGTAATTGTCACAGAGGCTATGTGCAGAAGTAAAAATATGTAGTATCTGATTGTTACATAAAAAAATTGTCAATGTTGCTGTGGAAACCTAGTTGGATTTTCAATATAATTCTCAATATAATTTTTAACAAATATAATTCCCAATACATAATGTTTATTTTATGTAATAAAAATATAAGATCATGCCTTGTTAGGGTAAATAGGGCTGACTTTCATAATTTCTTTCTGTATAGCCAAGGTTTCAATCGGTATTATTCTGTTGAAATGGTTTTTAAAGTAGATTAGCATATACATTCTTATAAGTAAATGTATGCTTATTCAAATAGGAATATTTTAATTAGCATTAAACAAATCATGTTTTTCTAGTGGTTGTCTTGCTGCATACATAGCAAAACACTATCTGAGGTCTGTGTGGAAACATTGCTTGACAGGCTGGTGTTCAGAACACAAAATCCAAAAATCTTTTAACTAAAATTATCTCCTATTTGGAATACTGAAGAAGTGAAAGAATACTTCTTAAGAAATTATTCTAATGGTCCTTTTTAGAAAAAGAAAAAATAATAATGGTGCACCATAACAATAACTTGTATTTTCATCTTACATGTTTTTATTGTGTTATTTTTTTTGTAAGAGAAATAATAAACTTTGTAATTCAATATGTGTTTCAAATCCATTTGAAATTAAATAAAAATTCTACTATGGAGACAGTCAGCCGAACAAAATGTTTCTGAATCCTATGTGTCCTATTTTCTACTTTTCATGCAGGGTTAAGATATTCATAAATATTTAAAAAGTCAGGTTTTCAAATCCAGTATGATTGCAATCCATTATAACAGTGAGAACTGAATTGTTTCTGCCCCAGTAGGTGAGTAAGATAGACAAGCTAATTGTCCTTTTAACTTACAGATTTTCAGCAAAGAGATCTCATTATGATTTGCTTTCATGACTGAATTTCTCTCAAGTTTTGATGGAGAGTATAGCTTATTTTTATCATAAAATCATGAACCTTTTAGCTTCCTTATCTTTTTCTAAATTCCCATACTGAGTACTTAATAGAAGACTGATTTTGCTCATCACTGTTTTAAGTGATCATTAGAATAACTCGTGAGAACAAGGAACACACCACATTAACATAACAGAACATTTGAAAAATCAATGACTATATCTAGGTATAAAATATTCTGCCCCATAACCAATATACTAGACATTTAGAAAGGTCATATAAAACTTATTTAAAACTCTGTTCACAAGCATAATTTTAAATGACAAGCTTCTATTTGTCACAAATAGGTCTATTCTATCATTAAATATCTTACAAATAAAATAAGAAAAATTATATCCCGGGAATATAGCCTGGTTAAAACTTATCAAGTTGAGTATTGAGTTTATGAGACACAAATTTGCACACATGCACACACATACACACATCTCTTTCACTGTTCTTGCATACTCTTTAATTTCAGTGAGTGCATGAGCAGACAGAAGGCCTCATAGGTGTGCTAAGCAAGGTATCTGACAAATTTGCACTTAATTTTTTTATCTTTAAAATGAGAATAATAAAATGCTTATAACACCATGATTATTAATGGCAATTCCATAAGGTAATGTGTGTAAATATGCTGAATAATTGCTAAATTATTTTATGGATTTATTTTTTACTTTATGATTACTGAGTGGGATTTATAGCTATAATAATTTTATTTTCACAACAAAATATTGAATTTTATAGCCTCATAAGTATGTATTTGGAGAAAAACCGAGAATAATGATTTCCAGGTCATTTATAGGTGAGGTTTTATTTTTGCAAATAGTGTATGTCAACAATATGGCATTAGAATGCCATAAGAGGAACTAGAAATGTCAGTCTAGTCTAAATACTGTGCTGCTGTTTTAGGATGGTTGTAGTTGAGATGAAGGGAAGAGGATGGATATAAGTTTATTTTGGAGGTAGAATAGAACTTGAAGAGAAGAATCATAAATAACATGTTTTATCTTTAGTAATGGATAAGCCATTTATTCTAATGTAAAAGAATGTGAGAGGGTTAGAGAATTAATTTTTATGGCTGTTTCTAGTGTTATGGGCTGTGTGTATGCATGCATGTGTGTATATGTGTGTGTGTAACATTTAAGAGGTAAAAATATTAAGCTTTTAATTTTGACATATTTATTTTGAGATAGCCATAAGACACACAGATGATATAGATAACAAATAGCATGAGAGATATGAATCTGAGTCTCAGATGCAATGTCAGGGCTGAAGATACCTTTGGATTTGTCCATGGTAAATGATGTCGTTAGAATGGGTGAAGTCACCCAAAACAAAGTGTAGAGAGAAAGAAGATGAGATGGTTTAGAACTGGACTTAAAGACACTTAATAGTTTAACAGGTGGGTAGAGGGAAAAGAGCTAACAAAAGAAGAAAAACTAATGAAGTAGGTAAAAATCATATTTGGTTTCATGCGACGCTAAGAGAGAAGACTGTTTTATTAAGGGCAAGAAAACCATCTTTGCCGAATCCTTCTAACAAATAGAAAATATGAAGTCAGAAGATTTCCATTCAATTGAGCAATAGTAAATCCCTTGATAACCTGGCCTAGAACAGTTTCAGTGGAATGGATGTCAGAAAAAAACTTTAAGAAGCATGTTGTGGAGATATTAGATGGAAGAGGAGGTTTTCATATATATATATACATATAAATATACATATACACACAAATATATATATCCATGTATGTATATGTACATATATGTAGACATGAATCTATTATAGTGATTTTCTGTGTGTGCTTATATTTGTTTTTATGCATATACAAAGTATGTAGTAATTGTACATATGTGGATATGTTTACACACATACATATACATACATACATAAATCAGATAATTGAGCATAATTAAAGGTGAAGTTAAACACCCAAGAAGAGAACAGGTATGACTGAAGGAAAACAAACTCCAAAAGAAGAGTACCAGTAGAGAGACTGAGCTTTCCTAAGAAGAGGGATAATTCTATATTGGAAGAGCAAAAAAAGAAATGTCTTCTAATACAAATGGAAATGTCAATTTCATGGTGGAAATCAGTGATAGTTTATCTCTCTTAATTTCCTTTATTTTCTCATTGAATTATGTGGTACTAGTCAAGTGAGGGTGAGGAAGGAATGCACTGGAATGAGGACAGAAAAGAATATCTAATAGTCATTTAAGCTCATAAATCTTCATACAGAAACATTGGGAGGAATATTTGCTTTCTATGTTATGGAACAAATTAAAACTAATGTATTAGCTTAAGACAACCATTATCTTACATTTTCCTTGGGTCAGGAGTCCTCACATGACTTAGCAGTTTGTTCTGCTCAGGGACTCATGAGACTGTAGTCAAGGTGTTAGCTGGTGCTGCAATCTTGTTTGAAGCTCAAAACCTTCTTTCAAAGCACATGGTTTGGAGCAGATTCATTTCCTGGCAGCTGCAACACTCCTGGCAACTTGCATCTCAAGGCCATCAGGGAAGACCTAAGCCTTCTTTTAAGTCTTCCAACTGACTTGGACTATTTTAAGACCTCAGATTACAAGTTCTATTACTACAACTACTTTTTTCCCCCCTTTTTTTTTTAATGCATCTTTTTTCCAGCCAGTATTCTCAATCTTTGTCATTCTTGCATGGAAAGGATCATCTGTAGTAAAATCTGAAATATCTGACTTTGTAGTATCCAAATGGGAGAAACTGCCATTAATTTAGATAAACCATACATTAAGAGTGCATGGATGATAGTTTGAATGCTGTGAACATGCATTTCAAGTGACACAGTCACACTCTTTTATTATGTATTATCTGTGGATGTCTTTACACTACAGTGGCAGAGTGGAGTTGTTGTGACAGAAACTCTATGGCCTACAAATCCTACAATATCTACTATGTGACCATTTAAAGAAAACATTTGTCTACCTCTGGTATAGATAGCAAAGAAATTGGGACAGAGAGGATATTAGAGTAGGTAAGTTAGTAAGTAAAGGGAGAGGATATTTAGGTGGAGCATAAGAGGCTATCATAGAGATTGGCATGGTTTTGTAGTATAAGAGATGAAAAAAACAGAAAATATATTGGAGTAGAAAAATATGAAGCAAGAGATCACAACGAGGGTGGAGTGAATGGTATATCTCACAGTGGGAGAACCAGTAGGACACTATTGGTATATATGTGTATGTTGCTTTTAGTTTTGTTTAGATTTTTCCTGCAATAAATGGGGAAAGTTGCCTGAAAGCTCAGTGTTGTAAAGAAAGAATAGTTCCTCATCAACCACCCTGAGTAAAGAAGTATCACGGGGGAAAAAAAGAAATCTTTATTTTAGAAGCCAGAAATCGAAGCATGCCCAATGGGACAGCCAGATTGTAGGTAAAGTCATAAAAGTGAATAGAAAGTTCTGAGAAGAAATTGTCAAGTAGCAGAGTTTGTTGAGAAAATACAGATATTGAAATTATGGTAAAATGTTTTGAGTGGGGTTTATTTTGGTTCATATTAATACATCAGCCATTATAAGAAGGAGAATTTAGATGAAAATGGATGGCAAATGAAGCATAGAACCCTGAGAGCCATAGAGAATAAACAGAGATGTAAATTAGAGCAAGATCAGTTTGGATAGTCCATTTTGAATAATGCCAACAATTGATGTGTTTTAGGGAATCCATTTGTTTTTATTTTTTTACAGAGACTTTTAATATATCTTTAAATATAATAAATGAGATAACCAGTGCTTATTCACACTGCTGATCTGATATGCTTAAAGTATTTATAATGTATATATTTTATTCTGTATTTTCCAATAAAGAAATTAAAGTTCCTGGGAGTCCAAAGGCAAATAGTTAATCAATAGTTAAGATAAACATGGATACAATCTTGCAAATACAAGTTTATTTTTGCTTCTGTTCTGTAAGCATTTCCAAAGAAGTATAGTAGAATATCATGAAGATTTGCCTAATTATAAACTTACTGGAGAGAAATATCTAAATTAAATAACTCCAGAAAACACAACTAATATTTAGCAACTAAAATAAAGAAAATAATCTAAGAAATTGGAATCCTTAATTTTCCTTTGAGTGAGAATATTATATAACCACCTTATTGCGATGCTACATCAATGAAATAAAACAACAGGTTTGAGCCACCTTTGTAACTATAATTCATCATAAAATTGATAACTGATGTATTTTTACCTTTCATCTAGTATAATATTGGGGAATACAAATAACTGGCAAATTCTGGTTTACTTTACACATGAAACCCTCTGGTTCAAATTTTCTAAAGTTAAGTTTCTATCGTTTCTGGATCAAATACTTTCAAAACTTCGACAGCAGGTTCTTAACTTTTCCTTTACTTTGATGCATGCTTTGTATATTAGTCAGTCAAAGTAAGTGCTGATGCAAAATACCAGAACTCTGTTGACTTTTATAAAAGGTAGATATTTGGGGTAGAAGCTTACAGTCACAAGGCCCTAAAGAATCCAACTCAAGGTTTTGTAAGAGGTACTTTCTAACTCAAAGTCATTGGCCGTGTGTTGAAGCAAGATAGTGGACAATGTCTGTCAGGCTTCGGGCTTCTTTCTTCCTCTTAAGGATCTGTGGACCCAGCTTCTTCTGACCTCAGCTGTGGGCTGGCAAAGGTTTGTCTCTCTCCCCAGGACTTGTTTCTTAGTGTGATCAGTGGCTGGTCTCTTCACAAGGTCAGCTGTAGATTATTAGGCTCATCTCTCTTCCCAGGGCCTCTGCCATGTCTAATGAGCTGTCTCTCTTCCTCTGTGTTCTTCTCTGTGTGAAAGTCTGTTCTATCAGCCTACCTAAGAGTCTGGGACTTAATGCTGAGTCACAATCTAATGACTTGGTTGACTCAAAGCCCTAATCCTAACATAATTTAATCAGATGTTTCAGTTGAAACTAATACAAACAAAGGATTATCACACCCAGAGGAACAGACCAGTTTATAAGCATAATGTCTCTTTTTGGAATTCATAGATAATCTCAAACTGTCAAGTGTGGTTCACTCATCACAAACATTGCGGCAGAATTTGCATGTTTTTAGATCAGAAAGCTAGCTTTAAAATCATACACATGTGACAGATTTTGACTTTTCCAGAGAAACACTTTCTGAGTCTTTTCAGGGAGTGTTTAACCTAAACAATGTCATGTACATAAAAATATTTAACAATTTACTATTTCCATCATCATTTTCAACCTTAGCATCATCACCTGTAAGGGTAATTACAATTACCATTATCCTCTTCATTCAGTGAATTGCTGGTGCCCTGGTTATCTTTAGTCATAGTGCATTATGAAGACCAATGTCTTATTCCATCACAAAAGGGATATATGAAGATGCTTAGATTATTCCAAATCTTACACTTGAAATGCCAAAGTCATTTAAAAAAAAAAGAGGAGTGATTTTTCTTTGTAATTATTGTTAGATGGTGTGTTCAATATTCATTTTGTGTATGTGCATGAAAATGTTTTTCTTAGATCCAGATTCATTCACCTGCTCTCACTAAAACCCCCTTGTGCACTTGAGGGAAATGCCTAGAGGAAAAGCTTCTAGGAACATAGCTTTATTCTCCAGAATCATAGCACACTGCAACTAAAGCATTGTAAGGACTTAATGTTTCTTTCATTCTATTCCCAATGGAAAATTTTCATGAGGAGGGATGTTTTTCTGATAAGGGAGATATTTCCAATCTATTTTAGAGTAGAGGGGACATGGTGACTTGGTGAAATAACATATAGAACAGCTAATTTTTTATGTAAATCATGGAACCAACAACCATTTCTGAATTTTCAATTTCCTTCTCAGATATTTACTGTTGCCCTATACCTTTGTACACTGAGACTCTTCCTCTCCAATCTCAAGAGAAACAATTTACCACTAACATGTCAAATAATCAACAGAGTTATGTTCATTCATTTAGTTTGATATACTGATTTTGAAGTTGATTAGACTATAGTAACTTACCTGTCATGCTGTTTGTTGGCTGTATATCAGTGCCTCTCATTCTTATATGAACTTAATTATCACCACAGAGAAAATTAAATTTGACTCCTTTATAGACAGATCAATACAACGGACAGCCAAATAAGGATTGCTCATTATTTTAAACTGTTTTGCGGCATACAGACTGCCATATTAATGTGGAATGACCCTGATTAGCAGTCATTAATGCAGTATTGGTGCCACTTTCCCAGGTCCTTACATCTGCTTCTCTGTCAAATGACTTTCACTTTAGAATTGGAAGACAGTAAAATATATAGATATGCAGCACCAAGTACAGAAATCCATCAAGGCTGTTTATTGTGGGAAAAGATAGGATTTTTTTCCTGGCAGCAGGGATTTAAGAACATGTAAAAACATTATATTACTTACAAGGTTGAGTGAGGGTTGCATTAACTAGCCATGGTATTATCTGGGACAATTTCATGTCACTTTAAATTCATAAGTTTAGAGATTCAATCCCAGACACAAAATTTTAGTGTGTTTCATCCATATTTGTATGGCTCAAAAGTGTTTAATGCAGATATAAAACATTTCATAGGACTTTCAGAACATCACACGGTTCTTTCAAAAACACTATTTTGATGACTTATATTGTGTGCTAGGGAACAATGCAGAAAAATAATGGTAACTATTTATGATGGTGAGAATATTGTATATGAAAGGATATTGTTTGTGAAAGGCGTGTTAGTACTTTTATGACAGTGGCTTCTGAAAAGGGTTCAGCAATATTTAAGGTATTGAAATGAAAACTATTTTTTAAAATTCGGAACTCCCATATACCACCTGATTATTAACATCTTGCATTGGTGTGGTACATTTGTTACAACTGACAAAAGCACATTTTAAAAAGTGTTCTATTATCTATAGTCCATTGTTTAACTTAGAGTTCACTGTTTTTGTTGTGCAGGTCCATGGATTTTTTAAAATACTTTTATTATAATAAAATACATACAACATAAAATATCCCCTTTTCCAACATTCAAATGTACAAATGAGTGCTGTTAATTATGTTTACAATGTTTTGCTACTCTCACCATCATCCATTGCTAAAACT
The DNA here is from genome assembly GCF_030445035.2 of Dasypus novemcinctus. NCBI lineage: Eukaryota > Metazoa > Chordata > Mammalia > Cingulata > Dasypodidae > Dasypus > Dasypus novemcinctus. Next base: position 23,828,201 of record NC_080675.1, read on the forward strand.
TTTCCATCATTGAAATGTAGGCAATATTTTTTAATCCTGATATTTCACTTCCTGCTTCCAGGTTCACTCAACCCTAGGACAATTATTAATTCATTAAATATTTTATATCAGTGGTGAAGAAATTTCATTTTGTATCTCCATGACAAAGATCTCAAAAAGCTTTAGCATTGCTGTAGAATTAGAATGCTCCTAACATGCTGAAATAATACTCATATTTAAAGAAAATACTAATAGATCTACGACAGTACATGGAATAGGAAAATGGCACAATAAAATTTTCTGGATAGTAATTAAGCTTTTTAAATTATAATTAAATATAAGTAATGGAAAGATCAATATATATTTGACCTTGAGTTTCATAACATCATTCCACGCATGCTCAAAAAGGTGAAGTGATTTCAAAATAGTCACACACCATTAAATAATCCTATTTTGCGTCCATGTTAAAGTATATGGCATTTCGATTCGCGATGCCACTATTTATACTTAGATGCATTATGAAGTGCCTTCTCTAGCCCCACTCTCTTTAGGTGGGTTTCCTTAAATCTATAACTTACTTTTCACAGTCTTTGCTATGTAAGTATTACACAAACTTCATTATGTCTTTCAATGGGAGTGAATTGAACAATATAATGAAAAGAAATGATATGATAGAGAAACACAACAAATAAATGGTACTCATTTATTCATACATTCAAAAAATGTGGTTATGTTCTAGGGAATATCCATTGTACCAGTGGATAGGAATGCAACAGTGAGAAGACTGATCTAATTCCTACGTGTAGAGAGAATAGAGAAATGAATGATGGTAATGTTATTGAAAATGTCTCTCTGTTTTGTTCTGTTTGAATGAAGTATTCTCTGAGTCAGTCTATATATTGGCATGTGGACATTGCTCTTTAATGATTTTATTTATGTTTCTGTCGTTTTTGTTTGTTTGCTTGTTTGTTTTAAGCTTATTGTCTATCTCTCTACCAGAATGAAAAGTGTTTGCAAGCAGGAATTTTGTAAAATTACCTTATTCACTTTTGTATCTTAATAGAAGAACACCAAGTATAACAAATATCCTTGGAAAGAATGAATAAAGGGAAGGGCTTAGGGGTGCTGGGTAAAATGGGATAAGTGTTTATTTATTTTTTATAATGCCATTTTAAAAATTGGGTTTTTCTTTAAAAAGAAAGCTTCCTTCTAGAATAATCCTATTATTTGGATCTTAAAGTCTCTTTTCTCCTAGATGAACGTCTTTGATATCATATGGTAATAGCTTTGATATCATATGGTGATTTTTATCTTGAGAAATGTGTTATATCAAAATAAAATAAAATTTAAAAAAAAGAAATAGTAAGAATAGCTAACATTATTTTCTTTTGTGAGGCAGTATATTATATTGTTTACATTTATTATCTCAATTAATCCTCAATACAACTCAATGAGGTTACTCCCATTTTAAGGATAAGGAAACTGAGGTTCAGAATGTGTAAATAACTTGGTGATGATCACACATTCAGTATATAGTGAAATAATAATTCACATGAGGCTTTGTTTGATTATGATACCTTATAATAAATATTTGTATAAAGGAATAACAACAGATTTTTCAGTGAAAGAAAAATATGAGTTCTTGTGATGAAGCAAACATACCAACATGAGTTACCTTTTACAAAATAAACTTAAAGCTTCCCTATCATTTCCAGAGAGTGAGTCTTCAAATCTGTTATACCTGAATCCCTTTTTAAAGGGAAGACTGTAATCAAAGATCTAACTTTCCTTAATGCCTATGATGCTTAGATTCATGTGTTAACTCATCTAGTTTAAGGTGTCCAGGTGTTTGGTCAAGCAACACTGGTTTGATTGTTACTGTAAGGGTATTTCAGAAATGGGTTTATTTGTAAAGTTGGTAGTTGTATCTGTGGCTGATTGTATTTATAGTCAACCAAAGAGATTGGCCTCAGCAATGAGGGAAGTCTGTCTCCTCTCCTCATCCACTGGAGGTCTTAAATCCAGCACTGAGGATTTCAGAAGTCATAAAGGAAAAAAAAATATCTCTATTTTAGCTAGGCAGTTTCTCCTAGGGGATTCTGTTAGTGCAGGGTCCGTGAGCTTGAAGTGAAATTCAAAAACACATTATTCTTGTAGGGATGTGTTGGTGTGGGCATGGTATTCTTATTAAATAATGCACAGAATAGTGTAGACTTATTAAGGGGTCTGGGGTTTTCGACTGATGGGCAAAGGGGTCCATGGAACAAAAAAGGTTAAGAACCCCTGTGTTAGTGGAATGCTCTGAGTTCTGGGCTTCTAGGTTCTTAGCTATGTCATATATAGGAATTAAGGACATGCTATAGGGTAGGCAAGGGAGTAAAGAGTTTATTAAGAAATAAGAAAAGGGGTAGTCCACAACTCCAGACATGGGCGCAGGCTTGCTACAGGGTGGGACACTCACATGGGGCCCTGGGTTAGGCCTTTTCAATGTTGAAAAGCCTAACATCTCTCTTTCCTAGTGTTGGCCAGGAGTCCCAGCTATTTGCTGCTCTAATTTGTTGACTTTCAGTCCCCACCTATTAGTTCTCAGCGGGCCGATGATGAGGTCTTTTATTTGCAGTTATCTGAGACTAACGGGGAGGCCTGTTTGAAATATCCAGGCTTCCCCTTAACCCTGGAAAGAGTTCCAAATGGGACCTCATTGCCAGGGTCTGGGCAGGGTCTTTTGGGCATTGTTCTTAATAGTACCCTCCCTAGGGGGTTTCCAGGCAGGTTTTCATGGCCATGTTCTCTGCCAGGTCCCATCTGTGACTCATCTTCCCTTTTCCTTATTATTAACCTGCCTCAACATCTCTTCATTGGAGTTTCCAACTTGTAGCCTGCCTCATGGAATTCAGACTTACCAATCCCCATGGTTTATACACACACACACACACACACACACACACATATACACACATTTCTGTCAATTCTGTTTCTCTGAAAAACTCTGGCTAATACACTGCCTGCACTACTTCCTTTTATTGTAGGAGTAAACTTTGGAAAGCACGAGAAATAATTCTCTCTAGTTGACCTTGGGTTATTTGGCTAACTAAAATTTTAATTGGTCTGGAAATCTAAAAGTCTAAAAAATTATTATAACTACTGAAAAAGTGTGGTGTACCCAAGTAAAGGACATGATAAAAAATGCTTATTTTAAGGAACACAGCAAAAATTGGCCTTTTTAAAATTTTTGTATGGGAATTTATCATTTTTTTAGGTTTGATAGTCTATAATATACACTTACGTTTTCAAATATTGAAATTGAAAAATGTTCCACTTCTAAAACTAAGCATCTTCTTGAAGGTAGTAGAGAGGGAATTGATGCCCAGTAGGCAGTCATTTGATTAATGGGAGACAGAGGCAGTAAAGAAATTCTTCCTGTCTTTGTCCCACAGATGAGTGCTGTCCTAAAATGTAGTTTACATGGCTTCTTTGAAGATGGTCCTGTAAGATCAAATGATCTGTTACACTTGACTGGCAACCAGCTCTAAAATGCCTTCTTACTTTGGCTCTTCTTCCTTCCTTGCCTACCTCCTCTTTTCCTTTCTGCACGTTGGTATTTCAAGCTCTTACAAAGATGTAGTAAACAAGCTGTTTCCTCAGGTTCTACTTTTGTTAGAAACCAGGATGACAAAGAGATAAGAAAATGCATGTGTTTCATATGTTTCACAGTCCACAAAACTTATGGGGATATGTTGTGAAACCTTATTAAACATTAAGAATTTACAGAGACTTTTGGTATTCAGACCCAAAAATAATGTGGTCCAATATTCTCATTCATTCACTCATTCATTCTTTCATTCAAGAATATGTATCAACCTTCAATTCTATGTACGAAAGAAAATGGTTCTAGTCCATGGGTATGGAATATCAAACAAGATAAATGTAATTCCTATTTTCATGCCAGTTAAATTGAACAGACAGGATAGACATAAAAATGAATTTTTTAAAAAAATTCAACAGCGATAAGTGTGATGAGGAAGTTTAAAGTGATAAAGTGCATACGTCAGACAGTCAGAATCCAGTGTAAAGGAGGTTGGAGAAAACTTCTTGGTAGAGATCCTTTTAGGCTGAGATGGGAGAGGGGTAGAAGTTACCAAGACCAAGCAGGCTATGGAAGGAAAAAACTACTTCACAGAAGGACAAGCATGATACTGATGGGGTATATACATTTCAGACACATTCCAGTTCAAAGAAGGCAAATGTGGACAGTTTCTTAAAAATAAGAGGGAGAGTGGTATGAGATGAAACTGTGAAGTGTGTAGAGCCAGATTATTCAATGTGAGTGTGCTCTGTTAAGGATTCTAAAAATTCTATTAAGCGCAATTGAAGATTCAATATTATAATTATGAGAGATGATCAAATTTTCATTATCCAAAATTTAGTTGTGAATAACGGTTGGGAGTGGCTATTGCCAATTGTTTAGGGAAGGTAGGCGTCATTCACTAGAATGTGAAGGGAGAAGATGTAGCAAAATGGATAGATTTTTGGAATTGTTAGGATTGGTAAGACTTGGTGATTGATTTTCTCTAAGAAGTTTAGGGTTAAAGTGTAAAAGTTGACTCACAGATTTCTGGCTGTAATTATCAGTGGTGTCATTCATTGAAATGGTAAACTCTGGGTGGAGAGTCAGGTTAGTGGAGGAGGAAATCACAGATTTTGAGTTCAGTTTTGGAGATGTATTGCCAATGGAATTCTGAAAAGTGATCTTGCATTTATAGGTCTGTCTGAGAGCTATCAACAAAGACATGATAATGATATAGAAGTAGATTAGATGGCTATGGCAGATCAATTGATACCTGTGCAGGAAAGGGTTAACTCAGCAGGATTGTGTTTCTCAAGCCCTATGTATTCCTTTAAAAAAGGACTTTTTAAAAGACTGGTCTTTGGCAAACTCCTGGGAGCTGAGCTCTGAACCCCCAGAATGCTCTCCCCGCTCTGAGTATTTTTGTATACCTGAGGCCTTGGGTCATGCTGTAGCGGTTAGATCAGCTAGTTTAGGCTAACAATGTGTTTTATGGTGAACACCTGTTTTTGTTTTGGGACGCTGGAGAACTGAGGTCTGTTATAGAGGTGCTCCGTGTCTATGTGACTGACGCCCAATAAAAATCCTGGGCACAAAAGCTAGGATAAGCTTCCCTTGCACATTTTGTCACACATAATTGCTGGGGCATTTAAAAAAATATATTAAAGAAAACTTACTGGGGAAAACCTATCAGAGCTGATAGTCTATAAAATAAATTTAAAAGTCGGCCTAGTTTAGAAATATGGATAGTTGCTGATATATAGCATGAATCATGTGTTTCATGTGTATGGGAGAAAATAAACCTACAAAATAATTCTCCCTCTTCTCTGTCAGCACAACCAGAAGAAAGGAAGGCTCTGTATCAGAATATGAAACTCCATGCTTGATTTTCAGGTTTATACACAGTGAACATATAGCACATTTACTTTGTGATGGGTACCTATTCTTCATCTCTGAAAATCAGTGTGCATCATTAGGAGGTGATGAACATTTTCATTAAATGCCTTTTTTTATATCAAATCATAGAAGCCAGGCTGTACTTTTTTGGCCCATCTTAAGCATAAATGGAACAGAGTAATGCATTTCCTCCACTGATGGTCATGCATTTTATAACGTAGCTGCTGACTTTGTTCTTCTGGACTCTTATCAGAAATAATTTACAACATTTATTGTCACTTATTGCAAATCATAGAAACATAAAATGATCTTTAACAAATCATTTTCTTAAAGAGTATTTTGATATTAATAAAACCACACCATTTTTTTTAGTATATGTTTGGTATATATATATAATTTCTACCATTTTACTTGCAAACAATTGTGTTTTGTATCCATACATTTTATGTCTCTTTTTAACTTATCAAATACCTTGATTTTGTTTTCATTATTCATATTGACACCTTTTTTTAGTCATAGAAGTTTCGTTTTAGTCCATTTATATTTATTACAATTACTAATAATTTAGAAATAATTTTCCACCTTTCTGTCTCATAACATCTCCTGCTTTTTCCATTATTTTTGAAATGAATTGACTTCTTCCATTTTATTATTATTCATTTATTATTTGTAAGCTATACATTCTACTTCTATTATTTCTATGATTATCCTATGGTTTGGTTTCCTAGGCTGCTTAAGGGAATACCATGCAATTGGTCAGGTTAAGCAATGGGAATATATTTGCTAATGGTTTTGAGGCTAAGAGAAACTCCAAATCAAGGAGTCATCAAGGTGCTGCTTTCTTCCTGAAATTTGGCATTCTGGGGCTCCTTCTTGTCAATCTTTAGTCCTGGGCTGTTCTGGCACATGGCAAAGCACATAGCGGTCTCTCCTGGCTTCTTTTTTTTGTTCTAGGTTCTGTTGAATTTTAGCTTCTTTCTCTCCCTCTCTCTGAATTTCATTCTATTCTAGTAGCATGATTGAAACTCATCTTGATTGATGTGGGCCACACCTTAACTGAAGTAACCTCATAAAATGATCCTACTTACAATAGGTTTACACCACAAGGATGAATTAATTTTAAAAACATGGTTTTCTTGGGTACATACAGCTCCAAAAAACACACACTTGAAATGTTAATTTACAACTAGAGTGTAAGCTTCATGAAGTCAGTTCAATTTTTTTGCCTGTTCTATTTTTTTAAAAGATTTATTTTATTTATTTCTCTACCCTTTCCCCCTCCCCCAGTTGTCTGTTCTCTGTGTCCATTTTGCTGCGTATTCTTCTTTGTCCACTTCTGTTGTCAGCAGCATGGGAACCTGTGTCTCTTTTTGTTGCGTCATCTTGCTGCGTCAGTTCTCTGTGTGTGTGGCACCATTCCTGGGCAGGCTGCACTTTCTCTCTAGCTGGGCGACTCTCTTTACGGGGTGCACTCCTTGCACATGGGGCTCCTATACGGTGACACCCTGGCATGGCACCGCACTCCTTGCGCACATCAGCACTGTGCGTGGGCCAGCTCCACATGGGTCAGGGAGGCCTGGGGTTTGAACCGTGGACCTCCCATGTGGTAGACGGACGCCCTGGCTATTGGTCCAAGTTTGTTTCTCTGCCTGTTTTATTCAATACTATATTCACAACGTCTAAAACCATACCTGTAACATAGTATGTGCTACATAATATTTGTTAAATATAAAACAATGTATCTTTGTGTTGTCCTCTTAGATTAACCTAAGAATTTAAAACTCATTAGTTTTCTTTATTCTTTCCTTTTCTATTTTCTGTCTTCCAAAATTTTAATTATTTTTAAAATATTCATATTAAATATTATTTAGATTGTTTTATGTAGCCATTATTCTTTTATCCTTGTTCTTAAAAGATAGAGCCACTAGGTTACACACATGTATATTCAAATAGGTTTTATTAAAATCTAATAAAATTTATCTTCTAGTCCAAACTGCATGTGCCCCATTTACGGATAGATCTCCAAATAGGAGCTCAGCAATGGAGGCTTGTTCTGTCGTTTGGCTACTCTAGCCTTTTGGGTCTGGTCATTATCTTTAAAAATTGGTGGATGGGAAAAGAGAGCATGGAGGAGTCCTACATCACACCATCACAGGTGGTACAAATTCCTTCATCCCACATTTCAAAGCAAGAAGTGCTCAGACTGTGTCATTTACCTACAAGGCAGATAAGGAAATAGAGTCTAGTGGTGTGCCAAGACAAAGAAAAGAGAAACAGATTTGGGGGAAGAAGTCTTTCCTTTCCAGATTGACAGTTATTTTCTCTTTAATATTTCACAGATATTGAGCCATTTTTCTCTGGCATTATTTTTTTCTTTTGGAAAACAGTCAGTAATTGTGATTCTTTTATGTATAATCTATCTTTTGACTCTGCTTTCATTTAAAGTCTGGTCTTTTTCTTTGGTGTTCTGCAAATATACTAATATAAGTCTAATTAAGGATTTATATTTATTTATAAAGTTTAGCTTTAGTTGAATTTCTGAATATGAGAATATGTAACTTTCATCAAGTCTGAATAATTAGCAACCATTATCTTATAAAGTATTGCTGCTTTCTCATTATCTAGTTCTCTGTCTGGAATCCTATATGGCTTACACCTTCTCACCCTCTGTTGTTTGTTCCTTGAATATTTTTAAAGTATTTCTATATGTTTCCTCACTATATTTCAGAAAATTCCTTGAGGTCCATCTTCCCTAATTCTCCCTTCAGTTAAATTTAACCTATTTTTTATTCTGTCAATTGTTTGTATAATTATTATTGCTTATTCAATTTTCAGAATTAAAAAAAAAATCCTGGCAATTTAAAAGATTGTTTTTGTTGTTGTTAATTGGTAGTTCTATGTTACTCTGTTATTTATCTAATCACATTAAAATATATTTTATTTAATAATATAAAACACACTTACAAAATTCTTATGTCCTGTATTTGATAATTTCGTGTGTTTGGGGCACTACCAACATGAACTAATTGAAAATAAATTTCACTTTGAGTGTTTTGAGGCCATACCAATTGTGTGAACTTCAGACCCAAACATCATCAAGGTGGGCTGAGAGTAGAAATTGGGAGATTTTTCTTTTCTTTCAAATCTATTCAAAATTCCCTTCAGCCTGGGTAGGATTTTTTTTTTTTTTAATTCCCATTATGATATTTTCTTGGATTCATGGGTCTAGATTTTGATTCTTGCACATTTCATAGTGGTTGGATAAAGCCTAACTCTAGTCTACCTAGATTCAACAAAACTATCATTTTTCAAGAATTCTTACTTTATTGTATGGGAACTGTGTGAGTTTGTGAAGGATTTCCTTACTTTTATCAGCAAAATGTAATTAATTAAATAAATTAACAAATTAAATTATTTATGTATAATATATAATATATATATGTCTGTGTGTATATATGCACTAGACACACACATATATACACACTCAGACACACACACACAAACACATATATATCCAACCTATAAATATTAGGTGCTTTGTACTAAAAAGCCTTCTCTGGACATCCAGTCTATCATGGTGCAGAAAGATACTTAAAAAATATATTTTCTGATATCAAAATTAGTGCAATTTTTAAAATACATCCTAAATTTCTGCACTAAAATCTGCCTTCAAATTTAAAATTTCCATTGAAATTCAGTGGGAGAAATTGGTCTTTTCAATAAATGAAATAAATATCACTGATTTCAAAAGCTATTTATATAAAATTCAATGAATCTTAAGCCGTAACCCTTATTACCACATATACAAAAAAATAATTCAGTATGAATCATAGATGTAAAAGTGAATGCTGAAACAGCCAAGCCCCTAAGGGAAAACAATCACAGAAGAAAACATGGACTATAGTTTTTATGACCTTGGAAAGGCAAAGAATTCTAAAATAAAGCAAAATAAGATAAGCTCTAACTGCAAAAGTAAAAAATATGTAATAGAAATTTGTTAAAATAAAAATCTCCTGTTCATCATAAGGCACCAGTGAAGGAGTAAAAATGACAGCTAAAGTGTGGAAGATATTTTCAAAATGAATATCCAGACTAGATAAGAGAAAAGGGCAAAAAGCCTTGAACAGAGTTTCACCAAGAGGGAAATCAACAACTGATAAATATATGAAAAGTTATCAAGATGGTTATTTATCAGAACATGAAAATTAATAACATATTGAAATATAATGTGCCAGAATAGCTAAAATTAACAAAACTTAAAATGCTGAGTGATGGGCAAATAGGCCTGTCAAGCAGAACCCTCATAGATTGTTTAGTGAAAGTAGAAGTTGATATGTTCACTTGGGATAAATTTTGACAGCACCTACTAAAAGTTGAACATACTTATATTTATGATACAGTAATTCTACTCCTGGATATTTTCTCAGAGAAATGAATGTTTGTTTCATTAAAAGTCATGTACAACCTTAACGCCCACTAATAAGAATTTATTTTGAAATTATTATATATTGGTTCAATAGAACACCCTGTACAAAGTAATAGAGATGAATGAAGTATAAATAGATACAACATCAAGGAATTTCACAGATACACTATTGAATGAAAAAATTCTGATGCAAAAGATTATACACTGTATGATACCATTTATATTAAGATTAAAAAATTTTTAAAAAGAAACAACTAATCCATGGTGGCAGGAGTAGGATGGTTGGGTGGAGGAAGCCTCCTGGCAGGGAGGGGTCTGAGGGAGCCTTCTGGGGTGCTAGCAATGTTTCATATCTGCATTAGGGCAGGGAATTCATGGGAGAATACCCATATATACCTTTATCAAACTTCACTTACAGCAATTGACCACAAATTTAATGGTATAGAACAAAACAAATTTATTATTGTACAGTTCTGGAGTTTCAAATTATGAAATTGTTCTTACAGGGCTAAAATCAAAGACTATGTTCTTTGTGGATATTCTAGGATGAGAACATTTGCTTGCCTTTTCTAGTTTCTAGAGGGTGCCTACATTGTTTGGCTCATTGCTGCATTACTCCAACCTCTGTTTCTGTTGTCCTACCTCTTCTGTCTCTGATCCTCCCTCCCCCTTCTTTTGAGGACCTTTGTGAATACATTGGGATCACCGTAATAATCCAGGAAAATCTCCCCATTTGAAGATCCTTTACTTAATCGCATCCACAAATTCTCCTTTTGCCATGTAAGGTAACATTAGCACAGGTTCTGGGGATTAGAATTTGGACATCTGGGCAGGTCATTTTTCTGCCTACAGTATATAACAGTATACAAGTTATAACTTAATCGAAATACGTCTCTCTCTATACATATCCATATGATTTTGTAAAATATGAATATGATTTTGTAAAAAATATTGAGAAACGGGACCAAAAAGGGAGTGCTTAAGATGTTTTCAAGAATCAAACTCTGTTCTTTAGCATGAAATAATTGGAATTAAATAAAAGAAAGTTAGGGGAAATATTCCTTTAATAAACATTTACTAATCCTAATGAGTTTTCTTTAAAGAAAATAATCTTTCTCCTACCACTGAACACAGGAATTCTGTGTATCATATTAACATAATTCCCACACATTTCTTCTATTGCTCTTGATCACAAGGCTAGTTCTAAAAACTAAGAAACAGGAAAAAAGAGTGGTGGACCTTAAAAAGTTTCTAGTTTCAATTTGACGACTTAAGATTTTGACACTAACACATCAAGTGCCTTGATTTTTTATCTCAAACTGGCAAACATTAAAAAAGTAAAGAAGTATTGTAATTCCCATGTCTATTTATAGTGTTTCTGGATGAGTTTTTTCAAAGACAGATGATTAAAATTTCCCAAGTTAGATATGGAGAAGTGAGATAAAATTAGAACCATTGAAACATTGAGTAAAAGACAATAAGCAAAGCATAGCAGTAAATTTCTCAGTCCCTGGGGCAGGATGAATTTAGGAAAAGGCTCCCTATGCCAATCAAAGTCTCAGTCTGACATCTTGTCCTCTACTGAAACTCTTAAAATGTTTTATGAGGAAATAGCTACTTTCTACCATGTTATCAGTTAAAATTTATTTTCATGAGTTTCAAAGGACAACTGCTGGGACTAGTGTCTATAAACTTTAGAATTCAAGTTTTGTTTTGTCTGCTTTGGGAATGTCAGTAGCTTATTTTATCCCCAGTATTGGAAAAATTATATGATGCATCCATTTTATTTATCTTCCATTAGACCAGTGCACATATACTCTAACTCTCAACAGCAAAACTTGCTAGTCCAACAAGTTTAGTTCAGGGTTTTTGTGTCTTAGTAATACAGAGACCTGGGAAGTTTTATATTATGTTTTCAACTTTTTATGGTTTTGCAGCTAGAACTGTATGAATTTTCCATAAATATTGGAGAGAGAAAGCAATAACCTTGATATTTGAGAGAACTAGTGCATAAAACAAAAAGTAGACAGAAACATTTGTTCAGGAAGTCCTTTTATTCTTGCTTTTTTTCTTTACTTTTTTTTTGTATAAAACTTCAGACTGCATTGGGTGACATTTCTAATATTCCTGACACTGAATCTAATCTCTTTCTTTGATAACAGGCATTACTCATGTTCTTTCACTTTGCTTCTTTAATAAAAGAAACATTACAAAGATAATGCTTCTTTCTGTCTGTTTTCATTGTTCTTCCTTTGTGTTTGTGTGTGAGGAGTGTGTGTATGTAATGTGTGAGGTGAGATATACAAGCCAAGATGTAAAGATTTATATATTAAATCAAGAATGGTCATCTCAGGAGACATGTATTTTTCCTTTTGAGTGGGATGTTCTTTCTCTTCTATTTACCATCACAATTGATGCAGTATAAGGAGTTAATCAGCTTATGTTGATTATATAGGTTTATAAGTCTGGATAAGAGTTTTGTTACAGTAATAGCAAACCCTAAAATTTCAGTGACTTTAAATGACATCTTACTTCCTGCTGCTTGTCTGTGGCAGATTGGCTACTGCTATTTTCCATATGGTCATCACTCAGGGATACAGGTTGCTGGAGCAGCTACATCCAAAATGTTGGTGGTCGCTCTGCAAGAAAAACAAAGAAACATGGCAAATCCATCTATGGCTTAAAGGGCACCAAAAAGTTTAGAAAGACACATGGCATAATACTTCTGCTTAATCTCACTTCAAATCGTAGCTGTGCCTCTCTCCAAACGCGTCAGGAGGCCAATGTTTCCCTACAACTAAAAGAAATAAATTATAATCAAGAATAGATTATTTCATGTCTACTCATAATTTTAAGAATCTCAAGTTAAATTATACAATTAAAATTCCTTTACTCTATATACTCACATAATTCTTTGTCTATGAGTTCTCCTTACCATCTTCCCCAAGGCTACTATTAGATGGTTGTATACAAAACGTCCTTTTTCTCCATTTCACATCCTTGATACAAGTAATACTCATCCATTATAACTGCTTTTTTTTGCAGTTGATTTGCTCACTTGGTTCATTTTATCTGACAAAGAATAGATTCCACTCCATAAGGCACAGCATCATTTTTCTTACCTCTCCTGTTTTGGAAGTTTTATAGTTTATTCCTTCATGGAGTTTTTCTATTTGCCCATCTCTCCATTAGCAGTGGCTCATCTTAAATGACTGTCAAGAAAGAGATAATGTTGGTGTGATTGCCAGCATTCAAAGGTATTGAAGTTGTACAGATGCTCCTTTCATTTTCCTTCCTGTCAAATCAATGCCTTCTGCTTTTCCTTCTATCATATTGAGTCATCCAAGGAACACATTCATTTAATGTAATCTCTACACTGACAGTGATCTGAAATATGTGAGGGTGCATTTCAATTCTCCCATCAATATGCTGTACAGAAGTCAGGAGAAATGGCAGAAGGGTTAATGCGTTATGTCAGGTGCCGGTAGAAAATACTCAGCAAGCAAACTTTCGAGAACCTCAATCATTCTCTTTCTTTCAGCCTGTGTTTGTGGACTTCACTCTTTCTGACCTGACCTATGGTACCTTATAACATTCCAAAGGTCTGACCTCACTTTGAAGAACTGAAACCATCCTTAAAATAATGACTAGATAACCCAACTCTGCCTTTCCTTTGTTCCAGATAGTTTCTTGCATATTGCAGCTGATTCTCCATAACGTTTCTGAGCTCACCTGAATGCTTGATCTTACTTCTTGTTTATTGTGCCATTAATAACATTAATTGTGCTTTCTCCATTAAAGTCTGACTTATGCTTTTCTAACCCTGATCTAGCAAACTCACTTTAAGCCCTAGAAACAAACATGTACACTAATTTTGACTAAAAAAGGAAAGGTTTCTAAGTATGTTTAGACTCTGAGTAATTGGAGGATTGCAAGAGCTATTTCAGGTGTTTTCAAATTTCCATTTCCTTCAAAAATTTTTACATTTTTAAGCAATAACAGAATTTATACAGTATATAATTTTAAACACATCTCATCAATATTACCAGGTTAAGCTTAAGATGATCTTTCAATTAATTACTAGAAATAGTTAGAAATATCCATTAAATACAATTGCCAGTAATCAGCTACATAACTTTCATCTTCAGGCAAAAGCATTGGAACAGATTATACTTACAAAAGATACAGAAAGAATAAAATTTAATTCAGGTTTATTGGCTCGGGGATTATACTTTTTCATTTTTACTAAAATTATCAATCAAACTTCAGCCAGCTGGTCAGGCTAATATAGTTCTTTGTGTTGTTATGATGTCATTATTAGCTTTGTTGATTGGTAGTCTGCCTTCAAAGGAAGACACAAAACTGTTTGGGGAAAATCAATTGTCCATGTCTAGCTGATATGAATTGGTCAAGTTTTCTGCTTTCTATAAGTTATTTTAGGATTGAGTAGTTGTACTTTCTCTACTTTTATAACTTGTGATTGTTAAACTTACACGGAACAAGGGTTTTGTTAATATGCAGTATCTCCCAGTTGTTTTCAGGAAGAATAGCTAAGTGTGGGGTGTTTCTCTTCTTTATCATTCCATTCTTCCTTACCTCCCCAATTTTTCTTCTTAAAATTCTCCATCGGGTCCTAAATTTCTTCATCCTGTCTCTTAGATGTCAGTGGCTCACATTTAATTTTCCAATAATTCTAACAAATCCCTTCTTATCTTTATCAATATTTTTCTCCCTGTGGGTAGGCCCTGACACTGTTCCAACGATGCTTCTCAAAATACCATCAGAAGGTCGACTCAAAAGACCTAAAGGGGTGAAAAATAATGGGCCCTTCTTTCAGATCTCATGAGAAAATGATGCAAAGACTAAATTTGTTTATTTTATACATGTTTGAAGTTATTTACAAGTAACCTCCTGTATTTTGAAATTAACATTTATAAGCATGTGAAATACAATGAAGTCTCAAATGCAGTTTTCTTCTATAAAAGAGAACTCCTTCAAAATTCTTATATGTTGATAGAATCCCCACACTCTTTAGGAAGGACTCTTTGGTATCAATAAATCCTGTATATTAATTTGAATTAGTCCTGATATTCAATGGCCACTCTTCCTTTTTTCTTATAAAAAAATATATGTATACACTATGTATGTATACTTCTCATTACATGCCTCCCCTTACCCATCACAGGAAAGTAAGAATAAATGAGGTAGCTGGACATGGGGACTTTCACTGAAATAAAGGGTTCTCAGGCAAAATATTTTGACTGCCATAATATCAGAGAACTGAAAATTGATTTTAAGTTTTGTATTGTTGGCAATGCCTTAGTTATCTCTTCTTAATAATATTAGCAATTTATCAATTGTCTTTAATATGTAGACTAACAGCTAAAATGTGAAACATATTGTCAAAGGAATTGTGGGTATGTTTGGCTCAGAGGGACCACAGTATAGTTGGCTATATACTTAAACTAAGTGCAGTTTATCCCTCCCGGTTATTAAGCTCATAATATAATAATCTCAAGACAACGTCTCATTTATCTGCAAGGTTTGCTGCTATATTGGTGTGAGGGGTAGAGGGTTGAGGTCTGAAATTAGATACCTCTGAAATGTAATTCTGATTCTAGAATTTTCTAGCTCATGACCTTGTGCACAGTGTTTTTTCTCATAGTTTTCATTTTTTAAAATAAGGATTCTAGGATCTTATTAGTACTTACCTCATTGTTTTTTGTTTTGAAGATTAAATAATGTAATATGGGCCAAACTTACTCAGAAGAATAGTTAAAAATCAACAAATAGTTGCTGTTTTTATCAGGTTTTATTTACAGGTTCTCCCTACTTTTTCTCTGTATTCTTGATTTAATCTTTAAAATGTATCAAGTGTAGGAATGTTTAGGGCCATTTTGAAATATTAGACTTTAATACACAACTTCTTGTAATCCCATAAAATAGCTATCAGACTAAGAACTAGGGTCGTTTATAGCAAAATGGATTTACTGTTCATACACAAAATGTTTGACCAGAAAGATAAGACTGTAAATTCTTTTTCAGGAGGATAGTTTAATTGATTGTGTCAAGAACATCCCAAGAATATGTTGATCTGAACAACACGTTGCTCAACACTTTTCCTTCTTAGGACAACATATTACTCATCTGGGTAAATAGTCCCCTTGTGAAGACAAAACATGGTTCAGCTGGGCAAAGGCTCACATATGAAGTCTGTCAGTTCTAAACTGTTATATCAAGGACCTTGGTCAATCCCAATAAGTCTCCCACTATGAAAAATTTGCCTTAAATGACCGAAGCCCATATAGGACTAAAATCCTATAAATAGCCATCCTGGTCCCTCATCAGAGACACTACTAAGACTATTCAAGGATGTGTTCCATGCTTCACCAAATCATAAATTTAGCTCTTTACTTGATCAATAGATTATTCTGGTGGTTTTGGGGGGAGCTGGTAGTAGATAAAGGTGAACAAATTAAAGAAACCCTGTTTGTGACCTGGGGTCCATCTGTGTGGTGGATTTGCATTTATCTTCTAATGGATGCTTTTGCTAATTTTTCTCTTTTTAGCTGCTAAGTGCTGAAAATGTCAGATGTTTTCTGATGGATCTTATAGTTTTCCCAGAAATAAATGGAAAAGTTCAAAGCTAAAATGAAAATTTTAAAGGGAAGATAAAGCTAAAAACCACTTCTGCCATTTCTTGGGCATCCTGTTCTATGTAGGAGAGTAATGTGGATTCCCTCAGGAAAACTGCGGTTCAGGAACTGTTCCTTTTACCCTTTATGCTTCCAAGCAAAGTGCTACTGGTTTCATATAAGTGGTTCCTTTGAAAATAACTTTTAAAAATAGCATATTTTCTTTGCTATCTTGAAATGTTTTCCCCCTAGTATTATATTAGGAAGACACATTTTCCAACTTTACCCTTGACCATGCAATTGACAGAAAACGATTGAGTGACTGTAAGTCTTACATAATTCAGACATTCTTAAAATAACTTGAAATATTTTTATTATCTTGTTGTATGTTATTAATTGATAATATTGTTAATATGGGGTACAGTCAGTGATTCTCTATAGAATTCAGTAAGGCATTCATTCCTGAGTTAAAGTCTTTACTTCTTTTCCTTCTTCAATTACTTGGTCTTTTAAAAGTGTTCAGCATCAGTGAAGGCAGTATTTATCAAAATTAGTGTTTTCTTTTCTCTCTTTTATCTTTTCCTTTTCTTCTCTTTTCAATTTGACTAATATGAAATCCATATGATCCCAGATACTGGAAAGCCAGCACATTTGCAATTCAGCTGTTTCTATCATTTATCAGGAGGAAGTATGCTATAATGTTTAAGGTCAAAGCATATGGAACCAAACCAATTTGCATTTGGATTTTAATTCTACCTTTTACATGCTGGGAAGACTTGGGGAAGTTAAACTGGCTCAATCTCAATTTTCTTCTCTAAGAATAAAAAAAAAAAAACATTCTCTAGAAAATGAGAAAAATATCTAACTCATAAAGCTGTTGTGAGAATTCAAATTAAGGAGACTATACTGAACATATTATCTAGCACAGGGTAAGTGATCAATAAATGTCAGCTATTTTTAATATTATCCATTCTCCACCCCTATGAAACCTTTTTCTACAACTATAAATGCTGTTGGCTTTTTCAAGACAAACATTAAACCACAAATGAGGATAAATTATACTACTCTTTTCCACATTTCTAGATAAGGCAGATAAATATAGAGAGCCAGAATTGAGATATGTCCCTCTTGACAATCTTGATGCATATGAGAAAATTTGACAAAGATAGCAAAGCACTCCTGGGAAGAGTGTGACTGGGGTCAGGTTTTATAGTGAGGGGAGTTGGAAGTCCCAGCAGTTGGAGCAGAGCCTTCACTCACGAGGCGAGATAGTGTTTATCTACCTTAAGTGAGGAAGCTTGAGCTCAACTGAAGGAAAAATGCCAAATGTAGGAGTTGGCCTAAATATTTTTCCAACGGGTTTATTGTTGCAAAGCTCCTAATTAGAAACTGTTCTTCTCTTGAGAAGAAAAATCTGATATGCTGCTACTTTGTCTTCAATGAAAGATATAAATCTAAACGTTTTGGAACATCACCAGTGTGGAAGGAATTAAGGCCAAACCTTAGTGAAGTCTGAGTTTTCAGGAAATAGAGAGTAAGAAATGTCTGGCTTTGCTGCTTAAAGTATTATTTTAGGCCCAGACAATGGCCCGTTCTGGGTAATTTATAACAGAAGTGAAGAGATCCTGAGATTGAAGCACCTTTTACAACTAGGATGCTTTCTGATAAATGTGTAAGATTAAAATGTGGCCCTTTTTTCTTTGTTCCTATGCTGTGAGAATAAAATCCAAGGTATGTTCTCTTAAGGAACTGGCTAAATTTCATTTCCTTCCCTCAGATCCTTATCTCACTCCAGATCTCTAATCTCCTTCCAGAGAGACTAGACAACAAGAAGGTACTTTGGAATTTTCTTGGCAGGTTTACCAAATAAGAAATAATTTGGAGGGAAAAAAATCCCACTGTGAGAGAGATTATATGAGTTTTTGGTTCTTTGAAAAAAATTTAATTCCTTTCTTGTAAAATGCATTCTAATTCCATCCCTGTATATTGCTATCTTCTCTTTTATGCAAATAATATGGAGGATCAGCCTGTAAATTCATGAAAAGTGGTGATAATTGGAAGAATTAAAGAATTATGAAAAGTGCATAATATACTTTAGTAAAACAGTTAAGGAAATGGGTCACAGGTCATTATTTTTTGTTTAAATCTATTTTAATTATTAAATATTTTGTCTTTAAATTATCCGGACTTGAGCATACTCTCTTACATGCATGAGCACTCACACTCACATGCCCAAAAACAAGAGGGATGGAAGGAAGAAAAAAACAAGAAATTGAATTATTTATGTAATACCTGAAGTTTATGCTCATATTTTATTTATATTCTAGAACACATTTGGAATTTTTTCTTTCTTTTTAAAAAAAGAATCATATAAGAGGTAAACAAATGAAAAAGAACCAAATGGGCAAATAATATTAGTATTGGGAATGAAGTATAGGCATAAAATAAAATCTCCATCCTACTAACAAAAAAATTAGGCCTTAAAAATGCATAAGACACGTGTAAGATTTTACCAGAAATTAGCAGCACAGTTATGAAAAGAAGTTTTCCTAAATCTTTTCCTTTTTACACAGTAATAAAATTATATAAAATTATAGGAAATACTTACATTGCCTAAGTAAATATTTATTAGATTTATAGTATGCTTATTGTTTAAATACTATGGGAAATAGGGTGGGATGTTATAGGTACAGAAAATTTAGCAAAGAGCCCATGACTTTAACGATAATCACTCCTTAGAATGAAACAACACAAGCAGTATAAAATAATCTTTATGATGCAAAGGATGTCTTCATTATTTATCATAAACTACATGTGTTCTTGAAAGTCAGAAAACTTAAAGAATAAAATGATCTGCACCTTGAACTTCAATTAAAACTTGAAGAGGCATTTGGAGGAATAGGAAATACTATACATAGGTTTTGTGTATGTAACCTTAAGAATGTCAGCCCTGCACCAATGGGCCTTTATTTCCTGCTTTTACTTGATTCTCTAGTATCAGAGGGCTATCTGCTGTCTTGGAAAAGTCACAGGCGCGAGTGAGATAAACTGAGTCCAGCCTGCTCTCCCCACCTTGTGGGCTTTGCAGGCAATCAGATTATTTTGTCTCACTATTTCCACATTTGTGAAATTGTGAAATTGCCTTGCTAGTAAAATAATACATCGTACTCAAAAATGGGCCCTTCTTATTCCTACATGGGCAACAAGATTATAAGGCATAATTCACTCTGAAATTTATGAATGGCAGTTAAGATGCCTAATAGATCCTGGTTTTGTTTTTGGTAACCATAATACTGAAACTTCATTCTAGTACTTTCCCTTTCCTAATTTTACTAGCTTTATCACAACTGTAAATTAATTTTCGCAAGTTGAATTTCCACTATGTTGTCTGATGAGAGAAGAAAATGAGAGAAATCTGTAATAACCCTTGTGAAAGATACCAGTGGGTTCAACTTTTGTGGTACATTTAAAACAACTTGGAACAATTTTCTCTGGAACAGATTATTCAAGTGCGGTTGCTAGAATGGATCAGTAGTCTTTACCTATTTGAACCTTATAAGAAAGTTAGAGGAAAAGAATGACTGGGTCATAAGCACGTAAGGACAGAGCAGTAAGTATACTCACTTGCCCAGCTCCTTGCTGTTCTTTTATGGCTTGTTGATTATTCCTGTCCAAGTCTGTACTGTCCTTGAGGACCAAGAGCTCAAAGAAATGGAGGTGAGCTATCCTTACAAACCTAAGATTTTGTGGGAAGCCTAGCAAAAGGAATTAGCCTCCTTAGAAATGTGGAGATATATGAGTCTGGCTCTTTCTAGACATTTTTATTTTGTTGGGGGCAGAGCATGGTGATAGGCAAAATCTCAGTTTACATCAGATAGGCTAAAGAAATCAGGCAGATGATATTTTACACGTTAAGAGGTTTCCCACACTTGACTGCTTATATAGTCCAGATGGTAACTACGTGAACCAAGGGACTGCTTAAGCAGCATGGGGATCCCTGACTATAAGTCTGTGTTTATGATTCTGTCTACATTTACCGGACTGTTTAAATAAACCCACAAATAGAAATTGAAAAAATATTTTTTATTTCGCATTGTATCTTATTACGACTTTGTCCAAATATTTCAAATGGTTGGGTTTTTTTTTCGTTTCCTTTTTCTACATAGATGCAATTTTAAGATCCTGGTATTCTAAAACACACACTCATATATATGTATCCTTTCAATCTATACTGATGTATTACATATCCGCAAAGGATGTGTGTCTACACACATACGCTCTCTAATGCTCATAGCATCAACGATTTTAAACCATTTAGTCCAATACCTGACATGAAAATATCACATTATTTCTTTATTCTGAATTTTTTCAGATGACACTACTAGGCATTCAGGTAAATGTGCATGACAGACTGAAATAGAAATATGCAAAGCCAGTTCAAGACTTATTGCAAGTAGAAATCTTACCTTTTAATTTCTCCAAATCACCAAGGGCAATGCTCAGTGAATCTGAAGTAAAGATTTAGAGGATTTGTCCAATGAGAGTCTATCCACACATGTTTTGAATTTCAGAGATACATAATTCAACATTTATTAGCACACTTTCAAATTTAACTTACAACCTCTGCCATACTTACGTCTTCCTAATACAGCAGGAGTTTCCCAAGTAGGGGCACATTTTTCCTCCTATCCTATTTTGTAAGACTTCAAAAAATTCAAATGAACAACAAAATATTCAGAACTAAATTTGAATAACTTAATCAAATTGTGTGATTAAGATTTTTAGAAGGACTGTGTGGATTTAACGTTATACAGAGAAATATACTTAAATATTTTAAAGATATTTCTCTGCAACTGGATTCTATGACATCCTAAAATATCAGATTAATTTTGTCACACCTTACAATATCACCGTGTAGAAAACAATATCTCACAAATTGTAGGATGCTAAACATTATTGAAGTATTTTTGATAATGATACTGCACTTAGAGCAAAAAAAGAAACAAGTTTTTCAAACTGGCCTCTGAGGGTTAAGCATTGATAATGGTGATGTTAGCACAACATTGTGAACATTATTAACAGGTCTGAAACACATACCTAAATTGATTAAATGGAAGATATTAGATTGTATATATGATAACAATAAAAAATAATCCATGTAACTGCACTACACAGTGAACCCTAAGTTAAGCCAAGGACTGTAGTTAATATAGCACAATTGCAAAAATGCACTGTCATCAATTTTAACAAATGTTCCACACCCATGCAATGTGTTAATAATAGGATGGTGTTTGGAAATCCTGTATTTATGCATTATTGTTATATAAACCCAAACATCTTTACTAAAGGGAAAAAAGCAAAGTAAAGGGGAAAAAAAATCTGATTTCCAAAATCAATGACCTGTTGGCTTACTCATTGACTCTAAACATGTTAAGGGTGTTTTGTTGTTCTGCTTTGATTTTTCAGGTATTCCCTGTGAAAAAATAAACACCAAAATGTTTAAACTATGGAAAACCCATCCATTTCTGTCACTACTTTTTGCTTTAGTCTATATATGCATGATTCGCAAATAATCACATTTAGTCCAACTTAATAAAGATCTTGACTTCAGAGTAAGTATAGCTAGGTGGTGAGCTTACATTTTCATTTTTCACCAGTATTTATGTTTTCTGGAAGACTGAAGCATGTCAGAAAGAATACGGTTTTGAACAATCTATCTTTGATTTCTGACATTACTCAGTAATGACTTAATTTGTGACTCAGTTTTCTCATCCATAAGATGGGGACAATATCCTACATCTCGGAATTCCTTTTTGAGGAAATTAAATGTGATAAAAGACATTTTGACAACCTATAAGCACAGAGTAATCAGCAGCTCAATAATTGCTATCATTTTATTACAAACTCTCTTTCATGGTCTAAAATACATATGTGCTAGTAAACTACATTTTTTAAAAATGTCAACAATTTAAGATTATAACCTACTGAGTTCTGAGTACAAATCCTACCCTTCATGGAATAAGAATTAGGCTTGCTAGGTAGAGTAGAGCCTTTAATCTCTTCTGTCTCATTGCTCCACATCACTTGCTTTACAGCTCTTCACTTTTGTCCTTCTGCAAATAGCTGCTAGAGCAGAAATTGATCATTCGTTGACAACACCATAAATGTTTTGTTTCCACAGCTGGGATAACCTATAACCAGAGAAATTATATCATCCTGAAAACTTCATTTTACTTAATTGGTAGACAGCACACAAGTCATTTTCCACCAATCTTTTAGAATTTGATGCATTTGGGGGGGACTGAGGTTATCTCACAGAGAAAGAAACATCATTTCACTGCTCTTTTTTTTAAATTTAAGAATAGTCACTAAAAGCCTTGTTTAACACTGCTCTTTTAACGGTGCTGACATTTTTTTAAAAAATGTTTCAACAGCAAGACATATTCTGAAATAAAATCATTTTCATGAGCTATGAACTCTGATGCCTCCTAATTATTTTAACAAAGCATTAGTATACATTTGAAGCCCATCTTTCTCTTTAGCCATCCATTTTTGCATAGAAAAAACAATTGAAATTGTAAGCCTGCTTGTTTATAATATTTTTCTCTCCAAAAATACCAAAAGATTTACTTTAAATTTTCTATATTTTTTCTTTTAATACTCTGAAGATAATTACTGGATCCCTGTGGTGTGTATATAGGACGAATCCCCAAAGATTCATCAGAGGCTAATACAACAGGATCTCCTGTTCAGCATTGTCCCGGGGGGCTGCGCTGCCCAAAAGGGAACTGTAACACTGTTCTTCTCCCAAAGGTCAAATGCCATTTCACCTCCCTTCAACATACCAGAGGTGGGATCTAGAGAATAAATTCATACCACTCAAGTTGGTCCTGCAGATTTAACACCATACGTCTGGATTAAGACAACCAAGCAACATCTTAAACACCCAGACCTCTGTGCCAGTGCAGCAGTTTATAATGAAATCCAAAAACATTGGTAAAGATCATCAAACTGAAAGGACATGAGGGTCTTGCTTTGCTATTGAAACCAAGCCAAGCCCAGAGAAAAGTGCTTACATAGTCATATTCCTTGGCTTGAAAGATAAAGTATTATGATAACTTTTTCTCACATATTTGGTTTTATTAGGACTTAATTTTTTTAAAATAACTAAACATAGGATCTGCATAGTAAACTAAAAAGAGGAAAATATTAAATTAAAATCCAAATATGTTTTAAATAGTTGAATTATTTGTTCAACCATTTATTTACTTGATTTTGTTTTTCTATCTTTATGTTGTATGCACACAGATACAAAAACACACACACAAAACATATACTTGTAAATATAGATTTTACACATAGTATGCATATGTGTGTGTCCACACATATGTAGGAATATGTGTGTATACGTATACATATGTATATGTGTATATGTATGAATATTCTTGTGTACATATGTATATAAAGTAATTGGCCAATGTTTCTCTGTGTCTCTGTATAAAATTGGTAAAGATTAAGTTGAAAGTAACTTGTTAGTGATTAAGATCCTCAGCAGGTGAAAGTTTCCAGTCTCCATTTAATATATGGAGTCACTAATAGTAAAAAATTCTATTCCTTCTTTGCATCGGACTTTCAAATATTTACTTTTTCACTTACAAAATGATAACCACCACATGCACTATAGGGGATTAAAATATAATTTATTAGAAATACCATCTTTATTATATACTTTTAGCTAGATAACAGGCCTTTTTCAGTTTTAACCTTCTTTTCTGGGTGCTGGATTTTATATATGTGTGCATATAAGTGTGTGTGTGTGGTGTATAATAAAAAACCTTCAAATTTCCATACAATTTTGGAAAGAAAAAATATAATAAAAGTATTCATGATGTTATCATTATCCTTTCAAAAATCCTAGCCCAATAAAGACTAAAAATCAATCTGTGTTTCATCCCTCTTAAAATCGTTGCAATTAATAAATATGCCACATGCAAGGAGTGCACCCCGTAAGGAGAGCTGCCCAGCACGAAAGAAGTGCAGCCTGCCCAAGAATGTTGACACACACACAGAGAGCTGACACAACATGATGACGCAACAAAAAGAGTGCCGCTGACAACAACAGAAGTGGACTAAGACGACGACGCAGCAAATAGACACAGAGAACAGACACCCGGGGCGGGGATGAAGGGGAGAGAAACAAATAAATAAATAAATTTATAAAGAAATAGAATGGTACAGTGGTGACTTACTCCTGACACTTGAAGAGGCTGAGTTCCAAGGGCACCTCCAATGGATCTTCACTGAGAACATCCTTAAGAACGTCTTCAATGGCTTCTTTCAGCATCTGTTCAAGATGGAGTCCAACAATTTCTTGTTGGACCACTACTGAAACAAGGCAATTCAGATTGCTTGCAAAGATAATTTGACTTGAGGCAAATATATGCATTCTCACCTCTGAGCTTTTATCTCTTACTATTGTACACATCTAATCTTTTCATTATAGCAAAGTCCATCTTTCCCGTGGTTCTCATCAAATGCCTTGTTGAATGTTTCTTGATTATTCCAGACCCCTGCTATCTTTTCATCCAGGAACAACTGTATAGTGTTTTTAATGTTAGTCTTTTCATATTAATATATGAGATACCTTAATCTGCTGAGCAATTTCTTCTCCTAAAGTAGCATTTGTTGTATAGGTCTCCAATGCATATTTATTGAAGCAAGGAACCCTTCATGGCCAAAGTCAAGTATTAAATTTTCCCTAATTTCCCCGTTAATTTCTCACTACTGTCTTTATATAAACACTTTATATATAAGTCACTTGATTAATATGTTTTGAGTAGCTTCTATGTATCACATATATTTGGAATATTGGAGATGGTCAAATAAATGTAATAGATCAGCCCTTGAAGAATTTTTTAAATTTCCAGTGGGGTAACAAAATCAAGCTAACAAGCTAATTAACTTTTATTTTTTATTTTTAATTTTTAAAAGATTTATTTATTTATTTCTCTCCCCTTCCCTCCCCGCAGTTGTCTGCTTTCTGTGTCCACTTGCTGTGTGTTCTTCTCTGTCCATTTCTATCCTTATCAGCGGCACCAGGAACCTGTGTTTCTTTTTGTTGCGTCATCTTGTTGTATCAGCTCTCCGTGTGTGCAGTGCCATTCCTGGGCAGGCTGCACTTTCTTTTGCACTGGGCGGCTCTCCTTACGGGGCGCACTCCTTGCGCGTGGGCCTCCCCTATGAGGGGGACATCCCTGCATGGCACGGCACTCCTTGCACGCATCAGCACTGCACATGGGCCAGCTCCACACGGGTCAAGGAGGCCCGGGGTTTGAACACTGGACCTCCCATGTGGTAGGCAATGACCTATCCATTGGACCAAGTCCACTTCCCCTAATTAACTTTTAGATGGTGATATTGCTATGAAAAATATAAAATAGGTGATGGAGGTAGAGCTAGGAGTGCTTTAGCTGGGTGATTCGGAAGGCCTTTCTGAGGAGGTTTGATATGAGTAGAAACATGGAGGATGAGTAAGGGCCAGCCATGTGAAAACACCTATGAAGATAAAGCCTGGCAAAGCAATGAAATAGAGTATTTGAACTGAAGCAAGAAAGCTTGATAGGTTTAATGCCAGACAGTGAGCAATTGAAGCTTGAGTATAGACCTTATATGAGGAGTTGGATGAGGTCAGAGATATAATGATAAACACTTGTGGAACCTTTGCTAGCATGAGCATAAACCTTGAATGAGGAGTTCGATGAGGTCAGAGATATAATGATAAACACTTGAGGAACCTTTGGCTCAAAGTAAGGATTTGTAATTTTAGACTGATTGCAATGAAAAGTTGATGGCGTGTGTTAAGCAAAGGATTTATAGTATTATTTTCTTTAAAAAATACCATATTGTTATGTGTCCAATAAGCTATAATGGAGATAAAATGGGCAAAAGAGATGAGTTTGGTGGGTGTTGTATTAATCTTGGCAGAATAATAATGGTGACATGGAATGAAGTGGATGCAAAAGGAAGCTGAAAGTGGCCATATTTGTGGTATATTTTGGAGGTGAAGTCAGTGGGATTTGCTGTTAGATTGGAATTGGAGATAGTGAGAAATGGATTAATCAAGGTGCACTCTTAACATCTAATTTCTAGTGTTACATTAACTTGGATTAAGACAATTGAGAAGAAGCAGGCTTAAGAAGGTGAACTGAGAAATTAGTAATTAATATTTCTAGAAGTGTTTTACATTGCTTTGTAATCATCTAAAATGATAAAGTGAGCTTCCTATAAGCAAGGACCCTACCAAATTCTGTCTTTATAAATAAGAATAATTCAAAATTTAGATTTTGAAACATATTATCTTTGAATTCTGGTTCTGACACCATGTCTTTCTTAAAGAAATGTGGATAATGTTAGCTACTGCACACTATTGTCCTTAGATATTTAAAGAACAAATATTTGGAAAGCACCCACCAAAACTTTTCATATAATAGGCTCATAATAAATGACATTTACTTTCTTCTTTTTATATTTCAACAAATAGCACAATATTTTCATGTAGCAGAATTTTTTTCCAAGATATAGTTGCAGAAATTATGAATATTGTTAAACTACTAAGCACCTATAAATATTCAACTGTAATGGCATCAATCCCTTCTTCTTTCTACTTGTAACTTTAACACTTAACCTTTATATGCAAGCTTTATGCCAAGCACTGAACAGGTATCACAATGTGTTGGGTTAGAAAGATTAGATGCATAAAATAACTATTATAAAAGGCCCATATTCCTTAAATAATGATTTTCTCAGCCTTACAATATCTATACACCTTACATTTCTACTGATAAGACCCAGGAAGTTGAGCAAGAAAAGGAGAAAGTCATGAAACCGTGTCCAGGGATCTTCCTGGTGCACTTTGTATTTGGAGAGACCATGCAAAGAAGTAGAGGGGTGGGAATACATAGCTGATGAGTTCAGGAAGAATATATAAATCTTGCTGGTTAGCTTCCCAAACAATGCGTTTGAAGAAAAATAAACCCAAGTTAAAGTGATTGGGACTGATTTTGGTGATGGGGGTTGGGGCAGGGAGAATGGGGTTGAGCCAAGAGAGCAGACTGTTAGCATCTGTGTAGCAAAGATTTGTGTATAAGGGTCAGCTGCAGTAATGGGGCAACACCAGAAACTACAGTGAAACAAGGGCATATGGCTTTGAAGTATTATTACATACAATTAATCAGACATTGTCAAGATACCTACAATCTAATCAGGAAGACATTTAAACAACTAGATCAATAGAGAGAGGTAGATGATAGATAAATAGCTAGATAGATAGTCAGTCATAAAGTATATCACAAGGCAGTATGACACCAATCTATGTTATATATTGCTATTGGGTTTCTCAGGTCTTTTGAGAAGCAGATGTCAGGCATGATAAACTATACAAGAATGTTCTTACACACATAATCAAGTGTTAAAAGCTACAATAGACTCTATAACTAGCAGCACTTTCAGTAACTGAACAGGGAAAAAAAATTACACTGAACATCGGCATATGGCAGTATTTTTTTTTGAAAAAATATGACTAAAAAAGCTTTTAAATTAATTAACACTATTACATTCATCTAATATTTGATACTACATGAGTCAATGCTGTTATACAGTACAATTACATGAAACGCGTTAACATCAAAGAATACAACCAAAAAGGTAGCAAACAAAACCTTTACAATGTTTTTTAAAGAAAAATACTTTTGAAGTTTGCATGTAACTAGCCATTCCCTTAAAGAAAATTTACTGCAATTAAAGTTCCCAATCTCCAGAAAAATCACTCATAGCATTACTGAGCATATCCCCAAAAAGTATATAATAAGAAAATTTTTTTAAAAAGTGCAAGCAAAAGATAAGCTTCATATTTATGAGAATGTGGAAAGAAACATCATTTTTAGCACTGTTGTATAAGGAATTATCTTTTGATGTAAATGTCATGAATTATTCTGTTGGGACAGCACTTTTTAAAAGATCACCATTTTTTTTGAAATGAGATCACAGGGCAATATAGCACATCTCAGCAATGTCATCTTAAACTTTTTTATTTTTATTTTTACTACTTTATCAAGTCATGTTCCTTAGGTATGTAGGGTGTGTAGAAATACATGTGAAAGAAAATGAGACGGCATCCAAAAAAAATATTTTAGTGCCATCAGAAAGTAATGCAAGTCTGACCCTGAATAAAGAGAAAGGGAAGGAAGCAAGATGAGGTGGAAGCTTCTAAAACTACTGTACAGACCAAGGAAAAAGTGCTGCAGGGTCACTGGGGAGTCCTCAAGCCAAAGTTGCTTGGGAGAATTTCTCATCTTCCATGAATGGGTCCTGGATTTGTATCATGCCATATTTCTCATTGGTTGTGAGTAGCCCAGGAGCAGCATGACTTCTGTGCAAACACAATAAATTTCAGAGATCTCTAACCAACAGTAGTGTTCTCATGGTTACATTCTGTAATATACTATTAGAGTAGGGGAAAAGCCCTTAGCATTAGCTCTGCATACTCATAAGCTACGCTGTGACCATGGTGTATATGAAATGTGTATTGATTGCATGTTACAGCAGCCTTAACTTGTTCAGAAGGAAGAGGTGAAAGAGTGATTGAATTTCCTGGGCTGCTGAAGTAAACATCATTAAGTGGGTCAGATTAGACAAAGGGAATGTATTCATACATGATTTTGAGGCTAAAAGAAAATTCAAATCAATTCATCATTAAGGCAATGCTTTCTCCCTGAAGACTGTGATTCTGGGGCCAGCTGTCATTAATTCCTGATCCTTAGTTTGCCACATGACAAGGTACATGGCAGTGTCTTCTAGTTTCACCCTTCTCTTCCTGGTCCCATTGATTTCAGCTTCTGGATGCTTCCTCTGTGGCTTTCTCTTTTCTTGGTTTGAATTTCTTTCTCTTCCGTAAGACTCCAGTAATAGGATTAAGACCCATCCTGATTAAATTGAGCCACAGCTTCTTACCTAAACTAACCTGATCTAAAGTTCCTGCATACCATGGGTTCATACCCACAGGAATGGATTAAATTTGAGACCCTGTTTTTCTGGGGTACCTTCAGTTTCAAACCACCACAATGATGAAAGTTGAATTGGAGGGTGTGGGGTATTAGTGAGATCTGTTTTCATTGGTATTCATGGAGAGGGTAGATATTGTTGTAAGAGCCAAGAGGCCTCTTTATTTCTTTTCTTTTTTTTTTTTTTTTTAAGAAAGAACATTTAGCATGTTTCAGAAGATTTAAAACAGGAGGACACTTTACAAAACATTGTGTGGGAAATAAAATTCTGAAACCATAAGTAGAAACGTAACATTACAGGGTATCTTTTAAAAAAAACTGAGACAGAAATATAAAAGGAGTATTTATGCTCTAAGTCTGAAAACTATTAATAATGATGAAATATTTAAGGTTTACATTTACAGTTCTCGAGTATGTGACTCATATTACTATACACATTGTCCAAAAGAGCAGGCAGTATTTTCCAATTAACCATGAGTGGTATCATCTTCTACAAAGTCTTTGGCCATCTCTGCTGTGATCACATCAATATGACTAACCTTATTTCTGAACTTTACACCATAGAATTTGTCAGCTGACTCAAGCAGTTCAGGCCTAAAAGTAGTTGTAATAAATTGAGCATGTACAGCAAGTTCCATTATCATATCTGACACAGCCTTCCTGTGCTGAGCATCCAAAGCCTGGTCAATCTCATCAAACAAATAAAAAGGAGCTGGGTCACATTTCTGAATTGCAAAAATCAGAGCAAGAGCTACCAAGGATTTCTGTCCACCCGAGAGCTGCTGCATTTCTCTCATTTCACCTTGTTTTCCTGTAAATGACACCCTAATTCCAACTCCAGTGAACTGGTCAACTGATGGTACACTGCTCTGTGACCCAGAACCCCTCTCATTTTCACCACTTCCTTCTCCTTCGTCCTGAGACTGACTGCCCTCCACATCCCCTTTCTTCAGCACCAAGGTCTTGTTTCAGTGTAACATTCTTTCTGTTACCTTGTCTTTTGATGGCTGTTGGGGAACTCCAGTCTGAGGTTTGAGAAGGGATTTTTCCAGATCTGAAAATACTTTTCATTCCATTTTTCTTTCTCTTCAAATTTTGCTTTACTCTGTATTTTTCTAACCTCAGTGTTCATACTGTCCTCTCTGGCATCCCTTAAGTATTCTTATTTTGGGAAAGCAAACTCTTCCTGAGGACCTAGTATGTGCTGGGCACTGGTCTGACCTGTAGAGATTTCACAGAGAAGTACATGATCTCTGTCTTTAAGAAGCTCAAGACAAATGGGAGACACAGAAACAGAACAACTGCAGTGCAGTATGATAAATACCATGTTAAAAGCAATCGTATTGTATTTGAGCAAAAGGTAAGCAAGCAAATCAGCCATGGGGGCAGGGGCAGGGCTAGGGTCTAGTTATCATAGAAAACTCCCTTGCTACTTGAGGCTACCATGGCATGATTTTCTCCATCATGGATTTACATGATGTGTTTCCTCAGTTCCTTCTTTTTGCCCTAGTAAGTAGTTTAAGTGTCTAAATTATTGTTTAAAATTATTATTTAGTGCACAATTTGTTAAAAAAAATTTTTTGCTTCATAAGATGCACAAAGTAACCCGGTACATTTAAAGTTTAACAAATATTATGTTCACATTACAACAACATATACAAATGGCTTAAGTTGCAAATATGCTTAACTCTGAGAAAGCCCACAATTAACACATGGATTATGTTTCAAAGGTTACTTTTTATATAAATTGTTTGGAATGCATAATACAATTTTCTCAAAGAAAACGAAACTATATATTACTAGACTGGTCCATGAAAGTCTAATTAGCTTATAATGTAGCTGGTATATTATATATTTATCATGAAAATCATTAAAATCATATTTTTCAACAAAAATTGGAAAGATTAAATATCCAATAATGGTGGCTTAATAAAATAAATTTTGCTTTAGCTAATTAACTGTATAATGGAATGCTGTAAAGCCATTGATAATTGCCCTGCAGAAGAATATTTTCAAACCTTATGAGTTTTATGATTTAAAATATTCAATAATACAGAAATGCAAAGAACAAAATTTAAAAGTTTCTCATTATTTTGTCTACAGGAGTAAGCTATTATCAACAGTTTATCATACATATCAGACTTTTTAAGGAAACTATTATTATAAATAGAAAAATAAACTTTAATGATATACTATCAATACATATATGTATATTTATTTGTTAAAACCCTGGGTATTAATGCAAAAATGTTTAGTAATAGTTGGTTAATGGGTAACTTTCATTTTGTTGCATGCTTTTGAAAATTTATTTATTTTATTTTTATTTATGCTTTTCCAATTCTTTTCCTTCAAGAGTAAGTTTAATGTTATTTTCCTGAGTAAACTTACCTGAACAATATTTGTAAGATAGTTTTTCCTACCTTCCAGCCAGCTTTACAGTAAAGACTCATTATCACCCTTAACAAGCTGTGTTTTATCATATAGTGTAGCATCAGTTGAATTGTTATAAATCCATTTAATATCTCCTACTCATATTGGAATTTCATTTCATAAAGACAGATACTTTGTCTAGTTTGGTTACTGTTCTATTTCCAGCAACTTAGAACAGTGCCTGGAATATGGAAGGAACATGATAAATTCAGAAAGACTTGTGGCATATAAATGATTTGCCATATGTTTTAGTTTTCTGGCTGCTAAAACAAATAAAAATTCAGTGGATTGGCTTAGCAACAGAAGTTTAGTGGCTTATCATTTCAAAGACTAGAAGGCCTTCTCTTACCAAGGCTGGTATCTTCTGGTTGACTGGAAATCTCTGGGTTCCTTGGTTTTTCTTTCTCATGGCAATGCACAGGGTGGCATCTTTTCCTTTCCCTTCTGGGTTCCACTGACTTTCTCTTCTGGCTGTTCCCCATGGTTTTTCTTCCATGTCCAATTTCCTTTGCTTACAAGAACCTCATCTGTATTGGATGAAGGCCCACCCTTCAGTTTGGGCATGCCTTAGCTAATAACCTCTTCAAAAGTCCTATTTACAAATGGGTTCACACCCACAGGACAAGGATTGGGACCTTAACATACCTACTGGGGGAGGCGTGATTCAATCCCCAACACTATACAATCATAAAAACACTATGCTTCCAAACTGTG
Organism: Dasypus novemcinctus; assembly: GCF_030445035.2. Classification (NCBI taxonomy): domain Eukaryota; kingdom Metazoa; phylum Chordata; class Mammalia; order Cingulata; family Dasypodidae; genus Dasypus; species Dasypus novemcinctus. The sequence continues at coordinate 23,860,907 of NC_080675.1, forward strand.
TATATGTAATAAGCATGCTCTTGTAATTAGGTATTCAAATAGAAAAGAAAATTTAAAAAAACACATAGACAACTAGGAAAAAATAAACCCTGTGGGTATTAAACATTGGTGGTTAATTAGAGAATGCTTTCTTCAGACACTGATAAGAACTTCTGAATTATTTTAATAATTTCTGGCTGGTGGACTCTAGTGCCTTTACAAATATTCCAAAAGTTGTGCCTCATGATGAGCCAAAGGTCTGTTATTTATATAATTCATACATACTGACATTATCATTATACATTTTTGGCTCAAAAATGGAATGAAAGATAAAATATATATGTATACCTGATTTTTGGTAGTGAGGGACTTTTCTCTACAGTGTCTTTGCCCTTTCTGAAGGTCCCAGGCTCATGCAACCTTTTTTTACCTTGACAAGTGGAAAAAAAGAGAATCCTATGCTCATGGCAAAGAATAGCCAATGATGTACTGCCTCTTTAAAGCTCCTTCCCAGAGGTAACACCTATCACTTCCATTTATATTTTATTTGCTGTAGCAAGGCACTTGATCAAGAGTAAATTTCATGAGGTGGGAAAGGGTAATCCTACTCTGTGCTAGAAGGAGAGTGAGAACCAAATATATGTGAACACAAAAGCAGATATTTGTGACTATGGAGCAGGAAAGAGGTTAAAATGAATGGGCATGTTTGTGTGAGAAAGTGCATGATTTAAAGGAAAAGAGTGCATTTAGCTTAGCACAGTTCCCCAGTCAGGTTTGGGATCAAAACAGATTGAAAATATTGCCTCAGAGTTGTCCATGAGTGAGGTTCCTTGTCAGCAACATGGTAAAAGCTAGCGGGAAGAATAGGAAATACCTTTGTCGTGATGATATTTAATTTTATATTTGCTTATTCCCTATTTATGTCTTTCAGGCACATGCTATTCTCTCCTGTATACAATATTACGATGAAAGAATAAATAAAATTATAGTTTAATAGTAACGCTGTGTCTCTACTCATGGATTAGGAGCATAATGAGACCAATGTGTCCTATTGTTTTGAAGAACTTTATGTCATTTACTTAGGAAACCATAGGGCATCAAAAGTTACAATGTGTTACAAATAATGCTAAGTAACTCAAGCTCAAAAGGGCTATTTGGATTAATTTGCTCTAAAAACTCAGTTAATATTATACTCAAGGAATTTGTCTATTGTTAGATAAATTTAGTACCAATTAGTCTGGAAACTGACATATAACAGGCACTTCTCAGATTTCTGTGATATTTTAGTTGCCAACATTAGTCCTTCTCTTACTATTTTTCACTTTTTTATAATTTGCTAATACATTAGTGTGGTCCCTCTGGGTATGAGTACAATGCAGCTTTTAACTCTATTTACAGGATACAGGAACACACATCCTGTCAAGAGATTTCACATAGAGCTACAAATTACTACCACACGTCATTATTTCCATTTCATACTTCTCTTTGTGTGCAAGGAATTAGTGTGAGTATCCTATTAGCAACAGTGCCATTGCAGGCAGGATAGTTTTCATTTTTTAAAGAAAGCATCAAATGAGACAATGTTTAGACATAAATGAATTTGAAAAATTCTTTATAGGTTTCTTAATTATGAAAATTCTTTAAAATATCAAGCAGTGGAGACTTAGGTGGGGTCATTTTTCTTAATTTCTGTAGCTGTAGAAATATATTAGGTATGTAACCATATAAAATCAAAATTTATGAAGAGTAAGAGAAAGAATTTATAAAGAACGGTCTATTCAATGTTCTATGGTAAATTTAATTGTCACTTCCACTCTCTTATTATAGGCCCAGGGAATTATTTTTAGTTGAGTCCTCAAATTACCTTAATTCTTTTTAAATTAATTGCATTTTGTATTATCTTTTTGGTCTTGAAGAGGAAAATCAAACAACATAGATTTTCAGTGCTCTTTTCTGTTTATTTGAAATATGTTGGAATCAATGAATTGAACTTAGATGTATCTAGGCTACATTACAGATTACTAGTTCTAGAAGAATGTTCAGTAAGTCAACTCCTTTAGCTTTATATGTTATTATTGAACACCTAACATTTTGAACACCAGCATTTTCCCTGGCAGAGCACACATTTAAACCCCTGCCCTCATAAAGCTGCCAGAAAATATGCCAAATAAACTGGTTTGATAGACAGTGTTTGAGACCAGAAGGTCCAGTGATGAGTACAGGTGATGCAGTGGCCTTTTAGGATAAGGACATCATAGTGTGCAATAACTAAATAAGGAACTGAAAGTGGAGAGAGTCTGGGCCACTGGAATATCCGGGAAACAGGCAAATAAAGGAGGAACAGTCAATGCAAGACCTTGAAGCAACAGTGTGTCATGTGGGTTCTATTTCCTGCAAGGATGTCAGTGCGGTTGGGGCAGAGAGAATAAGGGAGAGACCAGTAAGAGAGGAAACAGATCCCTCAGTGCAGGGTCATTTTCTCTAGCACACCAATAGCCTACTTTGAAAATTATGGAGGGAGTAAAAAAAATCAAGGTTTCATTTTATTCCATGAATCCTGCTTCCAAAAGTGGGACAGCATGGTGATTTTTGCCAGAACTTCCAATCATATCCTTAGTTACATACATTTTCCATGAAACACATAGGAATTTATACTTAAAGAGGTGTCCAGAAAAAGGGGAAAGTAAGGATAACAGTAACAATTGTGTTAGATATTTTATTCCTTTTCTACACAAGGTAGATTTAAAAAAAAAATTCACAAATGAAAACACAGAAACTTTCCTAAAATTATGCTGATAACTAGCCCAGGTGAGTTGCAATAGTCACCCAAGTCTATTTGCCTCTAAATCTTGTCTGACTGTTTCCAGCATACAGTGAAGTCTCTCACCTATCAGGTTGGCAAGGAATACAATCTGAGATATTCTGTGAGGATGAATTAGTTTGCAAGTGGAAAAGATGAAAAATACTTTGTTTAGGAACCTATGAAAGGATGTTATCTGAAAAAAGTATTGGGGAGCAGATTTGGCCCAAAGGATGCCGTCAGCCTACCACATGTGAGGTCCAAGGTTCAAACCCAGGGCCTCCTGACCAGTGTGGAGCTGGCCCATGCGCAGTGCTGATGCGCACAAGGAGTGCCCTGCCACACAGAGGTGTCCCCTGCATAGGGGAGCCCCATGCGCAAGGAGTGTGCCCTATAAGGAGAGTCACCCAGCGTGATAAAAGTGCAGCCTGCCCCGGAGTGGCACTGCACACATGGAGAACTGACGCAGCAAGATGACACAACAAAAAAGACACAGGTTCTGGGTGCTGCTGACAAAAATACAGGTGGACACAAAAGAACATGCAGCGAATGGACACAGAGAACAGACAACTGGGCGGGGGTGTGGTGTGGGGGGATGGAGGGTGGGGAAGGGAAGAGAAATAAATAAAAAATAAATCTTTAAACAACAAAAAAAGAGAAATTATTAAATAGAAGGGACTAATATATCAGTCAGGGTTCTCAAGAGAAATACGTCCAACAGAATATACACAATTGTGGGGGCTGACAAGTCCAAGATCTCTAGGCAGAAATTTCTTCTTTCAGAAATTCTCAGTACTTTGTTCTTAAAGTCTCCAAAGATTAGATAAGGCCCACCCACATTATTGATGCTAATCTCCTTTGCTTAAAGTCAACTGATTGTAGATGCTAATCCCATCTAAAAAATATCTCTACAACAAAAAAACATGCCAGTGTTTGACCAAACAACTTGACACTATAGCCCAGCCAAGCTGACACACAAAACTTACCATCACATATCAGGATTTATGAAATTTAAGCTGTTTATTGGAAGGGTTGGGCATAGTTCAAAGTATATAAATATCACTATAAGGGAGAGGTTGAAATTAAGCTGTAGCAAGTTTTGAGGAGCACAGTGAAGTAAATGAGTTTAGCATTTGTTTGCAAGACATATTAAGGTAAAGTAGGGCAGCAGATCATAGAAAAATGAATCTGAGTGGTCCACCATAGCAAAAACCAAGATTGGCTTTGTTTGTTCACCTTTTACCAGCAGTCTCACAGACTCAGCTCTTTAACCTGAACAGATTGTGTACATTAGTTACTCATTAATAAAATAATTTAGGGGTCATCAGAATGCATCAGTTGATATCTTTACAGGATATAAGGTAGTATGGGATCTATACAAAGAGCTATATAATAATAAATTTAGTCACTTTCCAGGAAAAAAAAATAAAAATCTAAAGCAATATGGATTTTATGGTCCAATTATCTTTTCCATGAAAGGATTTTTTTTCCCCTTGGAGTTTACAAGAATCCCGATAATGGAAGAGAGCTGCTAAAAGCTAGAATGATGGTGTTCTTTTCAGTGCAGTGAAAAGTCATTTAGCAAATCCTAATTTTATATGAGCAGGGGAAAAAAGGAAGCTAGAGCATGACTATTACGTATTTATTTTCTAGATTACCTTTCTAAACTAAACTGTTTATTCTCTTCCCAATTCCGCTTGACTTGCCCAGGGCAACTTGTCTTTAAGAAAATGGTGTCAACATGTAGTAGACAGAAATGCTTATTGGACAAATATACTCAGAAAGGTCTCCCGAGTCAATTTTTTCATTTAGGAAGGAGAAAAAAAAAAAGGGACAAAGAAGATTTAGGGCAATACATTCTGGCCTCCTGCTAAATAACTGTTTTTCAATTTATAGGAAGACAGAAAATGCTAAGGCAATTCAGAAACAATATTAACAAAGAAAAAAATGGGTAAGCCAGTTGACTCTAGAAATAATGGAAATTGGAGTGTAATGCACATTCACACTACATAGTTTACTCAATGACAAGACTAAGTGCCTGCAGTTTACTGGCTTTTTCATGACTCTTTGAAGGACTGTCTCACAGTGGTGCTCCATTTTCATTTTCTGTCACCACTTATAGACTAAATAAAAATTATCTAATTATGAGACTTAGAAAAAGAGAAATTCCCTTTTCCTCTCACAGATTAAGAGAAACACAATAATAATATATTTAATAATATATAGTAGATGAAATAATAACTTATAAGGGTATACATATAATAAAATACACGCTATTAGTTTATTGTATATTTTATATAACATATATAGCTATTGTATATTATATATTTAATATGAGTATATAGAAAAGCATACATATAAAAGAGTATGTACTCTAAACTATATCTCTTCATTTATGCTTCCATTAATAAAAGAATTGTGAATCCTATGGTATTTATGTGAACCATCTTTTATTTTAAAAATTAGGTGTGATAGTCACATTTTAATCTGAATGCTAATGTCCAACATGATTTCATGTTAATATTTCAAAGACAGGATGGTATACACTATAACCACGTATTATTTCTGCACAAGATATGCAGAAGTATTTTCATTTGCTGATGTGATTCCTTTGTCAATCACTTCTCCTTTTTTTCCTAAGTATTTTATATAATTTGACAAGTCACATTTAAGCAGTGTGATTAACAAGAATATCATCCGGGAGAGGACATTTGGAATTTCAAATGCAGATCCAGCTCGAGTTTATCATTTCTTTATAAAAATGTATCATCTCCAAGCATTTTTGAATACTTCTCTTACCCTCAATCCCAAAGAAATCTACTTGGGAGGGAAATGTGTTTTATTCTAAAGTGTAGGTTACCATGTTTTTTTCATATCTTACCTCTACAAATGCCTACGAATCTGTTTTACCCCAGTGTAGCCACTGGCCATTTACTCATCAGTATGGGGATTATCATTGATTACAAATGACTGAAAATAATTGTGAAGGTTTACTTAAGTAGGAATTCAAGAGATGTACTATATTCTACCCACAAGGACTTATGAATGATCTGAGAGTTTAATGTGGCCGGCTGAAGCTTGGATTATTTTTCTTAAAGATGATTGGCTGTTAGTAAGCCAATAAATCTCTGTCCACATGTGCTACCTCACTCTGTAGATGTGTAATTCACATTTGTTTTGGACTGTGGATGTGTTCATACATTTAAGGTAGTTTTTAAAAAATTAATACCAATGAAGATAAATAACAAAAGTGAAGCAGTGTTCTGCCAATCAAAAATATCATTAACAACATGCCAATATAAATTCAAAGACAATACATTTTGGCAAAAGTTTTCAATGTCAAAATATTTGAGACTTCGAATATTGCCATTTTGGTGATTAGATAGTTAAGGCAGATAGCTTAATGATTTTTGACCCATTAAATTATAAACTCACTTCCATTATTCAGAAACTCATTTTTATTTTTTGCTGCATGAGACCCATATCATTATAATAATAGTAATTATAATAATTACCATAGCACTTACACTTGTAATTATATAGCCCTGCCTATCTCAGTGAATCCTCAAAATGTTTAGAAAAGGGAATAAAACCATATATGGGAATCACATTGCACTGAAATGTGGGCATTATGGAAGAGAAAAAGATGCCAGCTCTCCTGTCTTTCTGCCAGTTCTTGCATACTGTAGTCATTCAGAAGAGAGGGTTTAACATCTTTTTCCTCAAAAATTGAAAATAATTCATGTGAACTAAGTGGAACTGACAAAACCACAGGTACATTAAGGTATAGTTGTTAAAACTGTAATGTCCAAGATAGATTTTTAGTTTTTATCCCAGAGGAAATGGTCCTCTAGAGGCTCATATTCTGCAGCACACATTGATGATATATCAACACCAAAGCTTACCTATTGACTGAATCCACAGTAGCTTATCTGTCAACTATTGCAGCCTTGAGTGCTGATTTATTCATTTCCCATAATCTTTTGCACTGTTCCATATGAATCAGAACTATGTTGTATGGAATATATCGAGGAAAAATCTATTCCACTCTTATATTCCTTTTCACGCCAGCCATTTCTAGACCTCACCATATTTTCAGATTTACTTTGACTAAATTGTTAATAAATGTGGATTGTATATGGACAACTTTGCAGAAGTAATTGCCAGTTGGCAATCTCTCAGAACATTCTGGGTTTGTCTTTAATTGTTTTTCCCATTTTCTTAGCTTCAATGAGATTATAAATATAATAAAAATAGCTTAGTTATACCATTTCACTACTTCTGTATGATCATGACTGGAATTAGGAATATTTTAGAATATTTTAAGAATAAAAATTATAAACTCCTTAACCATTAATAAAAGGTCTTTAGCCTTACAAGTTCTCTTTAGCAATAACCTATTCTAGACCTCAAGACAAGAGTGATTTAGATGCTTTGGTTTTCTTTTCTCTCTTCTTTGCATGTGCAAACCCAAGTCTTTCCTCAAATGAGACTTTTTCCATGTGAATTTCGATCTCTCTGAAACCCCTAGAGTCATGGCTCATTATCCCTTTCTTAGAGCCCCTACCCGTTTGATGGATGCTCTTCTAAAGCAGGGATCTTGCCCATTGGCACTAGTGCTCATTACAAAGTAGATGCTCAATAAAACTTTTGGACCTGCGCTAGGTCTACTTTGTGCAAATACTCTTGTGTGCTCAGATGCATGTCTTACCTTTAAAAGTTACAATGCCAGATGCTTAGCAAATATTCAGTAAATGGTGATGATTATTATCTGCCCTAAAGGGGAATATTTTTTGTTGTATCTTCTGTAGCATAGTGTCTTCAATACTTATTCAGCAAATAAATTTGACCTAAGGAATTATGTCCACAATATGCTTTGTAAATCTAAGTTCAAAGTTGTACATCCTTTGTAGAATACTTTTATTCTATACAATTTATTTTTAATTAGGAGTCAGATTGCCAGAAACAATTTGGAAATAAGTGGCAATTATTCCAAAAAGTCTATCCAAGCACAATAAATATGCAATAGATATGAAGAGAAAAAAAAACAACAACTTCTCCTAAGCCCTCCTCAACATACAAAAAAAGCTGACCTATTCTGAAGGGCTTAATGTTACTACCAGATAACAAAAAATGTGCTGAATCGAAGGAAAGAATGTATGTATTGCCATATGAACTTCGAAAAATAATTGTTCTGCTGAAATTTATCTTTCCTACAATTTGGTTAATGGGAGACTGAATTTTGGGATGCAAAGAATCCATTTTTATTAATAAAATTTTAAAGACAAAACCTCTTAGGCACATTACCCTCTTATTTGACAAGAAAGCTTCTCTCACATATAATCTATTATAGTCAAGGCTGCAAAAATGCACTACTGGTAAGTGTTTAAAATGAAAACTTTACTTCTTGAAGATTGACAATATTGGCCATTTTCTCCCAGTTAGGTATTATTGAAAGCACAAATGACTCCCATTACAAAAGGGAAAAAAAAATTTAAATTGTAAAACCAATGTATTGGTAGCATTTCACTGTAAAAAGTGCCAACAGTTCAGACACAGAATTAAACAGTTTCCATTTATGAAGATTTTTGCCTGTTTGTCTTAAGAATACAGTTCAGGAACAGAAAACATGTCCTTGGTGGGTGGAATGAGTGTCATTTTAATTTTAGATTAGCTGCTGCCTTAAAATCTATCTTGATGGGTTTGTTTTAAATGACAACATTGCAAAATGAAATACAAATTAGGCTTAAATAAGATAGATTGGATAAAATGTATTCTATTGAGGAGGGAAGTTCAACCAAAGTTCAGCGAGTTCACGCTGGTGTGAAGAGGGAATGGGATCCTGGCACAGTTTATTTCTGCTGGGGGCGGGACCTCGCTGAAACGCATCTTCTAGTTTCTAAAAAAAAGGAGATGAATTGTGTCTTTAAGCAAACATGGGCATTGCAGTGGTGACTACCTCCGGCTAGATGCAGTCACCTGGCCCTTTGTTAATTTGAACCACCTGAGGATAATTCTATGGCTGTAGGGCCAGGACGCTCATTTTGGATTCACACTAAATACTTGTTGACAGATTCTCCAAATACAGGATTTTATCTGCTCATGGATAGATACCTCTGATTTCAAAAGTCATCATTCCTATCCTTTGAGGAACAAGCTGAACTAAATTGAATGACATGAAAATGGTTATTTTTATTTTTTCCAACCACAGGAGGCATTCAGTATAATTTGCATAATTCAAAAAGAGCTTTGACTCATTTCATATATCCTAGAGGATAATTATTTCATTTTATCTCATTAAAAAATCCTAAAATTTAAAACAGCTTTTCCTTTTTTAGTTTTATCTGCCATGTCTTCTCACGATAGGCCAGGATCTGAAACAAATTACTTTGATAAAATGGCTAGCATATATTCAATGCATGCCATATACCAGGAATTATCCAAATACTTTGTATTTCTTATTTAAAGAAATATGTCCAAATCAAGAGATCAAAACTGTGACTACACATATAGTGGTTTTAAATAAGTTCGTGGGTTTAAAGTGCTAAGGGGTGTGGAGATACATTTGGGATGATGAAAATATTCTCAAATTGATTGTGTTGAAAATTGCACAACTCAATATATTAAGAGTACATTGTACTTTGTACGAGTGAATTGCATGGTGTATGATTAGAAACTCAAATCTATTTTATATATGTGCATACATATATGAACAGTTATGGATATATAGATATATGCAAGTAGGTAATATTTATGTGTAAATCTTCTGTTTATATTTCTCAGGAAAAATCCGATTTTCTCTTGCTCCTTTTTAAAAATTTCTAATTATAATTGAAATTATATTTGAATATTTTATTTTTATTTGCTCTCTTCTGTCCGTCTTCTTTTTAAAAAATCCAAATTGAGCTATGGGAAATTACAGAAGTCAATTTGGAGGTGGGTCAATTCCTGAAGACATTTATTTTTTAAAATAGATTGGATTTCAGCTGCTTCAGTGTCTGGAAGTTGACAGGGAACATGACCTTATCAAACAAAAGCACTCTGTCTTCTATTTGGGATATTAATGTCCACAAGTATAATTATCCTAAAATTACATCTTCAGATGTTAGGTAAAATTTCTAATGTCCTAGAGAAAATTGTAGAGGCTGAATTATCTCCACACTAAATTAGATACTTTATAAAGCATTCATATTTTAAGTTTATTTGGAAAAATATTTCAGAGTATGGATTGTGAGAGAGAATAAACCAAATGTACTATAGTTCATTTCTATTAGTAATGTTTTATATTCTTTCATAGATATAATGAAAGGATCTTGTTGACCCTTATGTTCTAAGCCACTTTAAAAAATAAGCATTTGGAAGTTTAGTCATAGACAGATTCAGTCTCCATTATGGTTTTCTTTTCTTAAATCTGTATCAGCACTGTCATTTAAATAAAATAGTTATTTGTAAAAATATGTACATTATCTGAACTAGCTAATGACAACCCAATTTGGGGTTGTTTGATACCTTTTTGAAGAGTAAATTTTTATGTTAAAATTTAAAAAGGCCATCTCTAAAATGCTTTGGTTTTATTTAAACATACCCAATCCACTTCAGTCTATCCCTATTTGGGGGAATTTCCTGTGAAATGAGCATGATGATTAACTTCTCTGTGGTTTTCTGAGGATGAATTAAAACATGCAAAATGATTTGATATTCTTGTGAAAGAATGTTTTAGAATGTTAATCCTCCATGAATTCTTCTTCCTCCAGCATCCTGCTTAAATGAGCAAGGAACTTCTAGATTTTAACAAGTCTTGTGGATGGTCATGCTACGGTTAATAGGAAAAAAAGGGAGATTTAAATGAAAGATATGACTAAACTCACATAACCAACATTACTTGTACGAGCATATATCTGTGTATGAGATCTGCACTAATAAGGCAAGGAGGCTAAGAGAAGCTGAAAAATAAATTCCTCCATGTGTCAGAGGAAATGCTCTGGGGATAGGACAGATATTTTTCAGAATTTGTTTTGTATCTCTTAACATATTGAATTTGGGTATGGTCAGAGTTTTGGAGAAAGGTTAGCATTATGCTTTGGTGTACTGCTGAAATTTTAGAGTTTAAATTGTTTTTCCACTTCTATTTCCATGTGGTGGAATGGGGAAGGAATGTAATACACAGTATTTCCTGTATATTACAATAGGGGAAAATTCCCATATTTTAGGGCCATACAGTTTATGTAGCATTACCTTTAATAGTAGAATTAGAAACCCTGCATCTGATAATTGCTGCATAAATTTAATTTATGAATATTTTCTAAATTTCCCCATTATTTAATTACAATTAAGTTATACTATATGTAGGTTGGCATATACTGGCTAACGTAGCTTTTTAATATTTTCATTAGCTAGCAGACATGCACACACACAAAATCTATGATGGGATGAATCATTTAAAAAAATGAAAAGTTAAAATGAATTCAATTTCCAAAGAGCAGTTCTTTAAGCATTTCCAAGTCTAATTTAAAAATGTCATTTATGATAATTCAGGTGATTTAATTTTTGATGTGAAGTGTTAGCTATATTTATGAAGTGGGGCAAAATAGTGGATGGTAGGGTGGGTAGGGAACAATTTGTGAGGATACCAAAATTAGTTTGAAATTCAAATAAATTTATGGTAAGCATAAAAAGGAAGGGTGACTTTATCATTTGCTTTTTAATACAACTTCATTTAAATGAAGGGTCTTTTTTTAAAAAAGTGCTTTGGAATTTGGTGCCATGGTATCTTTTCAAAGCCCTGTAGAACAACTGGAATTAGGCACTTAATTTTTCAACTTGTCAGAGTCAAGGAAAAAGAAAATGGATTAAGCAGCAGAAGATGCCAGAAGGTTCCACCAATGTACTGTTACCCTTTCTTTTAAGCCACACATCATTCTTTGGGCTTTGTAATTTTTTTAACCACTTCTCATTAATAATGGGGTTGCCTCAGCTTTTGGGGCAGGGCTATATTCCAATTACCATATCAGAGAATCGCCTGAGCTTGAGGCAGACATACTCACTTATGTAATTAATGAAGATTCCACTCAACCTAAACACCCAGTGGGAGTTTGTTTATAAATGACAAGCACAGTGTCATAATTTCTCTCTTCTGGCTGCTGCTAACTTTTAAGACATGCTTAGCATTCTATGTCCTGTTCCTGCCTTTCCTTCAACCAGGGATTCTTAACCTTTTTTGTTCCATGGACCCTTTTGTCAGTCAGGTGAAAACCATGGCCCTCTTCTCAGAATGTAGCAGCAGATAGTTTTATGACACTCAACTAGCATCAGGTCTAATAACTCCTGCAATTTCAAAGTATGGATGAGTGTCAGCAATTTTTAAAGCTATGCAACAACTGTAATGTGATATGAAATGAATACACTGTAATTTATTGCATGCATTCATAAGTGAAGGAAATGCTAGATTTCAGTTAGAGGTCAAAGGAGATAAAAATAATAAGTTCATTTTTAAATTCAAGCTCATGGATCCCCAATGGACTCCTGGTTAAGAACCCTGCCTTGATCAAACAGCAATCATGTTTTGTTGTTGTTGTTGTTTTAGCAGCAACTTTATACAGAGGATTCACTATGAAGTTCATAAAGCTTAAGCTTCAAGGACTCTTAACTTGTAAGAACCTTTCCCAAGCTCTGGCAGAATCCTACCAGTGTTCATACAGCAATGTTTTTGTAAAATTTGCAAAAGTAAGATATTTTCGCAGCAATTGATCAAGATCTCTGTTTCCACACTCACTCTAGAGCCTGGACATACTTCCCCTCATACTAGTTGCCATTGGAGTGATCAAGGGCAATTTTAGGATTTGCCAAAGGGGAAGGTGGGCTACGTGTATATTTAGTCTGGATATTGGCATGGTGTTAATTTGTTTCACAATAGCTTCAATGTATAGTTGTGTTTTTGCTGGCCATGTGCATACTGACTCATACTTGTCATGTCGCAAAGGAATGTGTCCTATAGTGTCTGACACTGGATGTATGTGTCTAATGGGATAGAAATAATGTTTGAAATATATGGAATTAGGAGCTAAATTGTGGAAAAAATTTCAACCATTTGATGAATACAATTTCAAGTGGAGATTTTGTTTTTCAATGGTGTCCAATCAAAACAGAAGTTCTCTCTTATCAAGAATATATTAAAAATTTCAGAACATATACTATAAACATATGATTTATTTTTCTTTTTCATGGTAGTGTCATATTTGCTAAAGCTTGAATGCCCCTTTGTCTTAGTCTGAAAAAGGGCTGCCAAGGCAAAGTACCCGAAATCTGTGTCAGCTTTTATAAAGAATATTTAAATTTACAGTTCCAAGGCTGTGAAAAGTCCAGCTTAATGCAGCATGAGAGATGCTTTCTCACCAAAGTCAGCTACTGTTGATCCTGGTTTATTGCCATGTGGTGAAGCAAGATGGCTGCCGATCTCTAACCAGGTTTCACCCTTTCCTCTTAAGCTCCATTGGCCCAGCCTCTTGAGGTTTCATGCTTAAGTGATCCTGTAGTCTTCTCTCTCCTGGTATAAGGCTTGTTTCTTTCTGGGCCTCCTATATCAGTCTCAGCTGTTCTGCTCTCTTCCCAATCTCAGCTGTAAACTATCAGGCAAATAGCTTATCTTTCCCTGGGGCCTCAGCTGTTTGACTCTTCTCCTTTCTTTGAATTGACAGGATCAAATATGACAGAACTCTCTTTTCCTGTGTCTGTCTCAGTCATTCTTTCTCCGTGTTTCCATTTATATCAGACCCAGGATGGGAGAAGAGACCTGACCTGAGCCAGGCCTTACTGATGGTTGAATCAGAAGCCCTAAAACAATCTTAACAGGTAATCTAATCAAATGTCCCTTGACTGAATTTAATACAATCAAAGGGTATCACACCCAGAGGAATAGATTAGTTTTCATATATAATCTTTCTCTTTTGGAGATTTATGAAATAATCTCAAACTGCCACAACCTTCTTAAGTGGAAAGGTGATTTGGAATATTTCAGTAAAACATGTAAGCAATTACATTACCCTTATTTGGTCATATATGCTATACACCTTCTTTTATCATTTTTAATTTATTAAAAATTGAGAAATATTCAGAGAAAATGAATGAAATATGAAACACAAATGATAAATATAAGTGGTGAAATCTGTAGACATTATTCTGATATTGAGAAGCAAATTATAGCCAAAAAGTTTTTAGATTGTATTGAAAGGAGTAATTTGTTAGAAATAAAGATGAATTTAAATAGTCCTTTGACTGTTGATAATCAAATTAATAAAGGGGTAATTATTACACAAACATGTGTAAAAAGAATTATTTTTCTGGTTTCTTAAAAAAATGGTAATAGCAAGAAAAATAAAATAGGACATCCTGGAATCTTAATATTCAAAGAAAGAAGAAATTTGATAGAAGTTTCCTGATCATTGACAGGAATGCTAAAATTTACCAAATATGAACTAAGGAACTGAAAGAAACGTTTCTACATGGTCAATAATAATCATATATATATATATATATATATATAAATCAATGCTATAGGAAAAACTAAATTATCTTTCCATTCTAACTCTAGATAGGATATTAAAATTGTTATAAGAAAAAAAACACCCAATACATACACAGTCAAAATATAGATAAAATTAATATTTAAGAAGTATACTAGTAAAAAAAATAGTTGACACACTGTATGTTATTCTCTTTGGACTTTTTAAATAAATTTTTTGGTATTATCAGCTTTGTAAAATTTTTAAATTGTGATTTATTTTCTGATAAAATATTTGAATTCTTAAGTTTGTATTCTCCTAAAAATGAGACCTCAAGATTCTAAAGAATTCAGTTTCCTCAAACTTGCTAGAGACTGAAATACAATTCTTTGAGTACAAGCATCAGAAAGCTGATATGTTTAATTTAACAAAGGAAAAAAAAACTAATTTCTGATAAGAATAGTCGATTACTCACAAATTGAAAGAAAGGGATGAATAAGATTGAGGAGGTGTAAGCCAGGATTGTGAACAGAGTCAAGGTTTAAAGGGGCATTGCCTCTGACAGGGTTCTGGGGTATTGTCTTTGGTTGGCAGATCCAGTGTCTTCATAACTACATCCTTACTGCAAATAATGAGGAGGAAATGTGTGATTAAAATAGGATCATGTTGGGGTGGGGGCGTGGGGGGACCCTTGAGTGACTATACACCAAAATTGCATGTATTGAGAGCCAGGCAGTTTTACTAGGAAATATATACAGGGCAGAGGAAAATAAAATGTGGCTGCTACAAAAGAGACTGTGCTCAGTGTTGGGGATATACCAGAAAAACCATCAGCTCTAAGCTTTCCATGGACTTGCACTTTAATACTGAGAAAGCCACCAAAATGGACAAATTGAAAACTAAGAGTTAATAGAGAACCATGCCCAGGAATATTCAGAACACAAACTTGCTTTTCCAGGAGAGATAAATATCTCAACTGAGTTCTGACACCAAGTCTAGCCTTCCTTTCTTGAAAACATAAATGGAAATGGTTATTTCAGAATGTTGCTTTTAAGAAAAGAAAATCTGGCCTCAAGTAGCTACAACTCAGCCAGTCTAACATCCTCTTCAGACATGTGGAAATTGAGTCCCAGAGAAGTAAAATACTTGACAGAAGACGAGTCAGTTATTTGGTGGCAAAAGTTTTTTGGAACTCAGGTGCTCTGGATCATACTCCAATTCTCTGTTCATCATTTTACATAACACATGAAAGGAATTCATAGAGCTTGCCAAACTTCAAAGTGAATAAATAGCAATTTATAAGGGGTTTCAAGGAAAGTAAAGAAAAAAAGATCTGGTATTTATAATTTTAATGCAGGAAACATGAGTAAAGATATATGTGTAAAAACTTTTAAATCAAAATATAGTAAGTTAAGGTTAAAGAGAGCAAGCTGTTGGGGGAAGAAATGGACATTTCTTAATAGGAAGTCATAGCTGGAGTCCTTGTGATTTTTAAGCTAATTGACAGCATGTTATACAGTGAGAGAAATGACATATGTCAAACATCATTTAACAGACTTTAAATCTGCACTTAATAACAAATGCATAACCCATTTAAACCCAGATTTCTGGCTTTGATTTCTTAAGAACAAATAGACAAACATGCTTTATAACATATATAAAGATTTATGATTTACAACACGCACAAGGAGGATATTTTTCACAGCTCAGGCTATTGGCTGATGGAAATTCCAGATCTGTAAGCTCAAGAGCAATATTGAGCATGAAGAAAAAGATCAAGGTAGAAAGAAAATAGGAAGTACATAGAAAAGGCCCTGCACTAAAATTCATTCTCAATGCGCTTGCTAAATTGTTTATAAATTTCTTTCTTTCTTCTCTTCCTCCTCCCCATTTTTCTTTTGATTCATGTGTTTTTTCATTTCCTGGCTGATAAAACATATACTATACAGTGGGTGGGTTTAAACAATTAGAAATGTACTGGCTCACAATGTTGTGGGTAGGAGAAGGCCAAAACCGAGGCCTGGGCAAAGCAATGCTTTCTCCCTAAATACTGAGTGGCATTCTGGATCTGGCTGCTGGCCATCCTTGGTCCTTGCATTTTCTGTCACATAGCCATGCACATGGTGGTATCACCTCCTTTCTCTTCTGGGTTCCTTTGACTTCCAGCATCTGGCTGCTCCTGTGGCTTCTCTTTGTGTCTGACTTTCACTCTCCTTAGAAAGGAGCCCAGTAACCTGGATTAGAGCCCAAACTGATTCAGTTGGAGCACACCTCAACTGTAGTAACATCTTGAAGAGATCTTATTTACAGTGGGTAAATATTCTTCGTTCACCAGAGTGTGGACCAAGATCAAGAAAATGTCCAAACTGGGATACCCAATCCAATTCATCATACCATGAAATCCTGGAAACTTTCACTGTAATTTATTGAATATCTTTTTCACATTGTATCAGGCAATTGAAACATATTCATCAGCTAGTACACTTAAGGTATCATTACCTGAATTTATTACATTTCTGTAGGTTTTTAGGTAGATTTTAGGTGTGAATAGTTGATTAACGTGGCAATATAACAGTGATAAAATATAAGTTTTTCTTTCAGACAGAACTGAATTTGAATCTTACTTCCATCAGTTAATAGCCTTATTATCTTGAATATAAATAAGGAAAAATAATATATTTTTTGTTGATAAGATTAAAAGTAATAGAATTTTTTTCAGTAAATCTTATCATCATCACCATCATTCCAGATAACAGCAATATTTGAACAAAAGTCTCCTTTTTAAAAGCAAACATATACCCTCTAATGTACTTCTGCACATTTTTTTTCCAGTGGGTTCATTTGATTAGGCATCATGCCAATTTTCAAAATTTCTATAATTTTCTTATGTGTGAACTTTTTTTTTGAGATTTTAATATTAATAAAAATGAGAGGATAGGAAAGCATGAGAGAATAGCAGGAGAAAAACAGAGGTGAGGTGTGGATATAGTAGGTATTAATTTAACACATTTACCTTGTGCTTGAACTTAATAATCTTATTTTTATTTTCTTCCAGGACATCTCTTTGTTTTCTTTGTTTCATTCAGGAACTAGCTATAGAAGTTATAAAGTTCAACCTGCCAATCTTAATCTGAGTAAAGTAGATAATATCATAAAAGCTTACAATCAAATATTTTAAAAATTAATAGCTATAAATTTTTCTGTCTTATCTGATAAGAAGGAAAGAGGCAGAGGTGAATTCAGGGGCTTGAGTAAACTGAGTATGTACTGAAATATCTCCTTTGGGAAACTGGATAGTAAGTCAACCATTAGTATAATAAATAAAAGTCACAGAGAAGCACTGAGTGGATCCAGTAAGGCTAGTTACATGACTTTTCCAATATAGTTCAGAAATTCTTAGTTAGAAGTAAAGAAGAGAGAAGTTTTGCTTAAAAGAGATGCTAACAGATAGTATGGTGGATATTTGAGAGAATCTAAAGTCAATCTTATTTGCACTGTTAATGGTAGAACCTGAATTGCCTAGCCTATTCACTGAGCTGATTGTTTTTATTTTATATAAAATGCTGCATGTTTCATGTAACATAGTAATAATATACATTATATAATACCTATATAATAAAATTACTCTTTAAAATATTTTTCTTACTCTGAAAGTAGTATTCAGTTCATAGAAATTTTAAAAATATATATAGAAAATTAATTTAATTTTTCCTGAATAACCAACTCTTAATCATTTGAGCCTTTTTGATAAAAATACATTTTATATGTACTTGGAGAGAGGCAAGACAGAGAGAAGTAGCTTTATATAAATATAATACATATATATTATTCATATGTACTATATGAAATAATACCATAAAGGTTTATAATATGTTATCTAAAAATTAATAACTATTAATTTTGTTATATTTTATGGTTACTATAATAAATTTGGAACTTCTATGTACTATTCTAATTATTTGAGCATGGTTTATCTAATCTGCGATGTTGAACTTACAGGCTACCACTATATTCAAAATTGCATTGAACACACTATATTTAATCCTTATAATCATCCATTTTATATTTAGGACATATTTCAGGAAGGAAACAAACTTGTTCAAATATATGTTCCTTTCAGATCATTTGTTACACATTATCAGATTGTTCTTTAGAGTGACTGTTAAAAAGTATGTCCTTTGGATATGTATGGCAGTGATTTCATAAACTTGATTAACATAAAATATTGTGTTTTATCTGCTTCATGGATTTTTTAATTCTTTTTTTTAAGTTACATAGATCACAAAAAATGTTACATTAAAAAATATGACGTTCCCATATACCCCACAACCCACCCCCACCCCCATTCCTTCCACATCAACAACCTCTTTCATTATTGTGGCACATTCACTGCATTTGGTGAATATATTTTGAAGCACTACTGCATCTCATGGATTATAGTTTACGTTGTAGTTCACACTCTCCCCCAGTACATTCAGTGGGTTATGGCAGGATATGTAATATCCAGCATCTGTCCCTGCAATATCATTTAGGACAACTCCAAGTCCTGAAAATGCCACCACACCACATTTTTTCTTCCCTCTCCCCACCCTCAGCAACTACCATGGCCACTGTCTCCATATCAATGGTAAAATTTCTTCCACAATAGCTCTATAGTAGAATATCAGTAAGTGCATTCTAATCCATGTTTTATGCCTCCATCCTATGGACCCTGGGATGGTGATGTCCACTCCACCTCTATATCGAGAGGGGGCTTATATCCCACATGGTTGATGGATGTGACTCTCCTGCTTGCAGTTTTGGGCACTCTCTGTTCTCTGGTATGGTGGTTGACCATCTTCACCTCCCTGTTAGTTGACATGGGTAAATCCAATGAACTGGAGAGTAGGAGTTGCAACTCTGCTGAGGCTCAGGGCCCAGCTGGCACATGGCCAGTCCAGAGAGTCAAGTCACCTGGGTATGCACCAACCCCAGTGCCAACCACAGGTTCAGTAAAAGTGACAGAAGAGGCATGTATAGAAAGGTCACATTTGAGTCCTACTCCACAATGCTTAGGAGCACAAATTCCAAAGTTGGGCCCACTGACAAGGCACTGAACTCCAGAACCATCTGTCATAACCATAGAACCTGTGTATCTCCATAGCCCTCAGGAGCACCAGTACCTGGGTTTGTATCTACTTTGGCTGTTTCTTGGTAGGATCCTGCTGAGACATGTGTTAGCTCGGCCCTCTGATGAACTCCTTACTCATTTTAAAGTCTCTTAGTCATATAAACCATTTGTCCTTTCAATTTCCCCCTTTTATTTAAGGTCAAAAAGCAGTTTTTAACACCTAAATTTACATGTAGGCTGAGATATTCTGCTTCTGAATTGACCCTTTTATTCAAGGTCTTTTTCTAGTTGCATCACCAGCTGGTGATTGGTAGTAATTCCTCAGTGCCAGGGAGGCTTATCCCTGGGGGTCATGTCCCATACCGTGGGAAAGGTAATGCATTTACATGCTGAGTTTGGCATGCTGAGTGACCACATTTGAGCAACATGGAGGCTCTCAGGAGGTAACTCTTAGGCACCCTGCAGCTCTAGGCCTACTTGAAATTTCAGGCACACAGAAGAAACAATAAAATTTGTATAGCTGTCTTCTTTTTTATCAATAATTTTTAAACTTTAAGATATTTCTAATTATGAAATACTTTAACATAGAAAAAGAGAAAGTAATGTAGGGATATTGACATACCCTCATTGTCATTATATAGATAAAAATCTTCATATTTATTTTATATTACTCTTATTTTTTTTGGAAGAAATTAGATTTTACAGATACATCAAGGCTTAATATATATTTTTTATATTCCTTTTCCTGAATACTATTGAGAATGAGTAGAGTTGGTCTTCTAGTCCATCAATTTCTTCCTTAACCCTGATTCATTTATCATATCTACTTCATTGCTTCTTATTTTTCTACCTTCTTTAGTTGGATGTATAGTTTCTTTGTTTTTTATTTTTTCACTTATTTTAGAAGATCTTTTGGCAATATTTGTTTGTTATATTGATAAGTTTTATCCAAACTTTATCCAAGGAAATAGTAGTTTGTCCTCCAATCTAACACCACCAAATTTAAATAATTACTTTTTTTCTATTATTCTACCCTTCAAGATACTTATAAAACACATTATATCTATATAAGGTATATTCATAAAGCACATTATATTATCTTTAGAAAGGTTTCCTTTTTTAAAAAATTTCATCTCTATTTCTCTCTTTTCTTCCCCATAAGCCCTTTCTCTCTCTCCCACTCTTTCAATTTTTTAAACCAGAAAAGAGATCATGTCAAAAAATAATTTTGTATCTAGCTTCTTTCTCTTAATACTATATCATAAAGCTCTTTATAACTCAATAACTATATAGTTGTAATATTTTATTCTTATACATTATATCCCTAAGTCTGAATGCACCATAGCTAAGTTCCATAATAGAGGACATTCAGGTTGTTTGCAATTTTTTTTGCTATTAAAATTCTGCAATACATATTTCTTTTCATAAATCATTATGTATTGAAGCAATGTTATGTACCAAGATTCTTAAAAATAAAATGTCAGGGCCAAAAAAAATCCATGTTAAAAAAAAAACGGATATTACCAAACACTTGTTCACAACACTGTAGCAGTTTACATTATAACCAACAATATATTAGAGTGGACATTTGCACATACTCTCACCTGCATTGGATGCCATCTCTTATTTTCATACAATTTAATGCCTTGTCCTTGTTATTTCACTAAATTAATTCTAAGGCTATAAACTTCCTTCTGGGAATAACTTTGGCCACCCTCCAGAGATTTTGGCATATAACACTTAAATTGTATTTTCAATTCTATCTGAATGGAATTTTTCGATTTAGCTCCTTGTAACTTTCTGTGTTCGATATTTCCCTGAAACAATCCCTTCATATGTTAGAATTTATATATTCCACTAATAGTTATCAACTTTTTATAGGTAGTTTTTTCAAAAAACTTTTATGCCACAATAGATACAGATTTACAGAAATGTTGAGAAATGTAGCAAAAATAGGATAGAGGGCTCCTGTAGAGCTCACAATCAGGTGCCCCATTAATTATATCTTATGTTAGTATGGTCCATTTGTCACAATTAATGAGCCAATACTGATACAACAATATTAACTAAACTCCTTGCTTTATTCAGATTTCCCTTGTTTTCACTTAATGTCCTTTTCCTATTTCAGGATCTCATGTAGGATATCATATTACATGGAAATCATGTCTCCTAAGTCTCCTCTTGGCTGGACAGTTTCTTAGATTTTCCATGTTTTGCATTTCCAGTGTGTTTAAAAAGGAATCATACAGTATATAGACTTTTCAGACTGGCTCCTTTCACTTATCAATCTGATTTAAGATTCATCCATGTTGCTGTATGACTTGATAGCTTATTCCCATTTATCTCTGAATAGGATTACACTTTATAGATGTACCACTATTCATTTATCCCTTCAGCTATTGATTACTTCCAGGTTTGAGCAATAATGAGTCAAGCTGCTATAAACATTCATTTGCATGTTTTTGTTCAGTTAAAACAAAAAGTTTTCAAATTTATCTTATTGGATAAAACATTTCAAAATTTGTAGTGAAATTTATAGGAGAATGACTGCTGGATTCTGGACTATAGAGCAACACTCAATTTAGCTTAGTAAGAAACTTCCACACTGGCTTTACAAAGTGGCTGTAGAGTTTTTATTCTCAACAGTAATGAATGTACCATTTGCTCTGCATCCTCATCAGCAATTGATGCTGTCAGTTTTTTGAAATTTAGCCATTCTAACAGGCCTAATAGATGTGTAATGGTAGCAAAGTGTTGTTTTATTCTATATTTCCCTAATGTAAAAAATATTGTGCATCTTCTTATGATTGCTTGCCATCTGTATATATCTTTTCACAATTTTTAAAGTGTATTTTTAAAATTTTCTTATTTTCCTGTTGATGTTTTTTAAATGCTCTTTGTATATTTTGGATGTAAGTTACTTAACAGAATTTTGCAAATATTTTCTCTCAGTCTGTGGCTTGTAATTGCATTTGTTATAGTGTCAGTCATAAAGCAGAAACTTAAAATTTGAGTAGTATTCAATTTGTAAATGTTTATCTTTCATGGACAGTATAGCTCTACCTAAAACTCATCACCAAACCCAAACTTATTCAAATTTTCCTCTACATTTCTTCCTAGAGCTTTTATAATTAAATACTTTATATGTAATCTATCATCCAATTTATGTTAAATTTTGTGTAAGTTATAGATTTGTGCCTAGCTTCACATCTTTACATGTAGATGTCCAGATGTCCTAGCACCGTTAAATGAAGAAAACTATCCTTTCTCCATTAAATTGCTTTTGCTCCTTCATCAAAGATTATTTGACTGTAATCTTATGGGTATATTTTTGGACTCTCTTTTCTGTTCCATTGATTTGTGTGTCTATTAATTTGCAAATATGCTTTTTTATAGCAATTCTTGAAATAGGGTAGTGTGAGTCCTAAAATTGTGTTCTCCTTCTTTAATATTGTGCTGCATTTTTGGTGGGAATATCTCTCCACTTCTGGAGCTCTTTTATTTCTTTATTTTATTTTGTAGTTTTCCTCATACTTATGCTGTATATATATATATTTTATATCTATACATAAATATTTCTTTTCATGATACTATTATAAATGTTAACACTTTTTATTTCAAATTCCAGTTGCATATTGTTAGTATAAAAGAAAACAATTGACATATACTGTGTATCACATGAAATGACTATACTGGCTATTAGTTCCTGTAGGATTTTATAAAAATATTTTAACCAGCACATAAATAAAGCATTATTTACTTACTTCTAATGTGTTTAAATGTTATTACTTTTCCTCTGTATTGCACAAGCTAAGATTTCAAGTACAATATTGAATAATATTGGGGAGAGAGGACATCCTTCCCTTTTTCCCCATCTTTGGGGGAAAATAATCAGTCCCTTGCCATAGGGTATGATGTCAGCTCTAGGGTTTTGTAGATGTTCATTTATGATCTTGAGAAAGTTTTCCTCTTTTCTACTGTGCTAAGAGTTGAATTGTGTCAAATACTTTTATTTGTATCTATTGAAATAGTCATATGACTTTTCTACTCTAAATTGTTGATATGACAATTACATTAATTGATTTTTGAATGTTGAACCATCTTTACATACCTGGAGTAAATTCCACTTGTGTATAATTGCTTTTTTAGAAACTATTTGGATTCAATTAATTTTGTTGGACATGTTTGCATCTAATTTTATGAGAGAGACTGCTATCTACTTTTCCTGTCCTGTAAAGCCTTCACCTGGTTTTGGTATTTGGGTAATGCTGATTTCACAGAATGAGTTAAGAAGTCTTCTATTTTCTGAAAGAAATTTTGGAGAATTGGTATTTTTTCCTTACTTTTTGGTAGAATGTAAAAGTGGAATTATCTGGAATTGGTACTTTCTTTTTTGGAAAGTTATTAATTATAGTTGCAATTAATAGCTATAAAATTATTCAGATTATGTATCTCATTGGGTGGGGTTTGGTTATTTGTGTCTTTTAATAAATTGAAACTTTCTATCTAAGCTATCAAAATTGTGGGCATAGATTTGGCGATTCTTTTTGTAGTATGTTTTGTTACTTTCTAAAGTCTATGAAATCCTTAGACATGACCCCTCTTTTATTTCTAATGTTGACAATTTACATCTTTCTCTTTTTCTTGTTTACCTAGGTTGGAATTTTATCAAATTTTCTGGTCTTTTAGAAAAAAGCATTTTCTGTTTCATCGATTTTCTGTTGCTTTCCTGTTCTCATTTTTACTGATTAATGCTCTAATATTCATTATTTTTTCCTCATCTTGATTTAGGCATAATTTACTATTCTTCCTTTAGTTCCCTAAGTTAAAAAGCTTAGGTTACTCATTTTAGATATTTCTTCTTTTTAAATATATACATTTAATGCTACTTACTTATCTTTCTTGAGGCACTGGTTTTGTTTCATCCCACAAATTTTGATAAGTTGTAATTTCATTTTGTATTTAATGAAAATGCTTTCTTAATTATCTTGAGACTTCTTTTATCCCTTGGCTCTTTGGTTGTGTGTGCTTAAATTTCAGATATTTGTGGATTTTCCAGATTCTCTTTGTTATTAATTTCTAGTTTAACTCCATGATGACCTGAGAATATACTTTACATGATTTTTATGTCTTTAACATTGTAAAGTTTGTTTTATGACCCAAAATGTGTTCTACCTTGGCAAATATTTTATCTGAGTTTGAGAAGAATGTGTTTTCTGCTGCTGTTAGGTGTAGTATGACATAAATATCCATTAGGACAAGTTGATTGATCATTTTTTATGGTCATTTTAAACTTACTGTTGTTTTAAATGCTTATTTCTAAGTCATAATAATGTATTTGTTTATTTCTTCATATAATTCTATCAGTTCCTGCTCCTATATTTTGATTTCTGTCTTCTGTTATAATTATAATTGGGTATTTATACAGTTCCCTTTTATCTCTTAGCATCTTTCAAACCTATTTTTGAAATGTTTTAACTGTTGCTCTAGAGTGTACATAAGCATTTTAACTGATTTGTGTCCATCTTCTAATAATACTAATAATACTATGCCACTTTATGTTTAATGCAGGCTACTAATAACAGTATATTCTACGTTCCTTTGTATTGTCCCCTGTGACATTGGTGTTATTCATTTCACTTATCCATGTGCTGAATCCCTGAAGACTTTGTTACTATTATTGTTTTACCATCAATTAGTGGTTAAATAAGTTAAAAATAAGAAAGAAAAGCTATTGTATCTTCATTTATTCTTTCTCTGGCTTTCTTTCTGTCTTTATGCAGATCCATATTTCTGACCTAAATCATTTTCCTTTTTTAACATATTTTGCAAGTCAGGATTGTTAATAACGAGACTACTTCAGTCTTTGTTTGAGAAAGTGAACACATATTATAATGCTTACGTATCTAATCCAGATAAGGCATTTTATTCTCTTTGTCTGACACTGGGTTCTCTGATACTTGAAAGGTGGCAGAATTATGACCTCTAAGGGGAGTTTGTTTTTTTTTAAACAAATAAATTTTATTGATATATATTAATAAAGCCTACAATTCATCCAAAGTGTACACTCAATGGTGTTTGGTATAATCGCATAGTTGTGCATTCATTACTTTAGTCATTATTAGAGTATTTTCATTATTCCAATAATAATAATAATAAACAAAAAACAGACAAGCAAAAGAGGAAGTTCTTTACCTCTCATTCTTTCTATGCTTCCCCTGCTGTACATAGCTGCTATTTCTGGCTATTCTAGTACAATTATTTATTTATTTATTAAGCAGTTTTATTGAGATAAATTCACATCTATCTAAAGTATAATTGATGGCTTTTAATAAAATCCCAATGCTTTACATTCATCAGCACAAAAAATTTTAGAACCATTTCATTACTCCAAAAAGACAAACTCCACACCCCTTAGCATGCCTTCCTAGTCCTACACAACCCCTACTTTAAGAAGAATTTTGTTAGGAAGGGAGCAACTTTTTAATTAAACAGAATTTTCACACTGTTACCCCATTCTTAGATGTCATTGATGATGAAACATTCAATATATATATTTTAGTATTTATTAGATATATTCATTTTAAGCAGGCATAGAATAAACTGGTGGTTATTCCCTAATATCCATTCTCACATTTCCTCTTCATAGCAAAATACCCTCTCAGCTCCCTACTTCAGTTTTAGATAATGATCTATCTGGGCAATGTCTGATCCATTAGATGTGAATAGAAAGAATGTGAACAAATTTTGGATTATGTTCTTAAGTGGAAAGGGTGAGCTTTTCATTTCTTTCCCCCTTCCCAGTGGATGCTATGTGGACCCAAGGGAAACACCTGAAACAACTAACTCATATTTGTCACCTTTTGAAGATGACAAAGCAACAAGCCAGAATCTGGGTCCTAACGCCAGTGCCACACAATCAGACCTGGATAGCATAAGTCAGATTGATGACTGTTTTCAACAAGATCCCCCCAAAAGTCTATCTGCTTAAATCCGGTGACATTTTTTTGCCTTTATTTCAACAGTTGAACCTGAAATAATAGAGAAGCACATGTAAAAAATGTCATTGATATTAATATGGACACATTCACATATTTTAAGTTATGATTTCCCCCAATATTTAATATGTTGGATCAGCATTCTTTATTATTATATTCATCATATTTTAGGTTTAAAATTTTCTTATACTATCTTCAGATATGCATGTAATATGTCAGATTTTCACTATCAGATGATAATCTAGCTGTGACAATGGTCCCTGGCATACTCTCATCACCTTGGTGGGAAGGAAGGGATCATCTTGTGATAATCCTTGTCCCTGTGTGTCCTCTGGATGGTGTCTGCTGATGTGGGGATGGCTACATTCCAACACGAAGTATCTTTCTGTTTTCTGCTGTTGATATTTCTAATTATATTCTCTCATAGCTATGTCAGAGTCCAGAGGTTTCTTCCGGCTTTTGTGGCTTTCCTTCTCTGATGGTACCATACCAAAAAGAAAAAGATTATGTTCTTGAACTAATCCATTCCTGGGGATTGTGGAATCTTTTAATTGGACTACATCAGTGAGACATGACTCAGGTTGGATTTCCACCCTCTTGCCTGGTCTGATAAAAATAAAGACACACAGGGAGAGACACATAGAAAGGAAGCCACCGTTTTCTATCCTGCTATATGAGAGAGGATTCAAGGATCATTAGCAGCTACAGTTTAAGGATGAGGCTGGGCCCAAGGAGCAGCGCAAGGCTGAGGAGATGGGCCATGTGTCTGACAGCTCACAGCTAAAGTCGGGAAAAAGCAGAGCAGCCAAGCCTGAGAGGAGACTCAGAAAGAGATAAGCCCTAAAATAAATTTAGAAAAAATTAAGGTAAAAATAAATTGGGGTATCAAAAAATTTAAAAATGCAGAAGCTTTGTTTATGATGTTTTGCCTTCCATCACTGCAATAAGGGTTGCCCTGTATGCAAATTGGCAAGGCAACCACTTCCGTCTTTTCCTCAGTGTCTACATCCTATCTTTTTCTTTTTTCTTTTTCCTAATTATTAAGCTCATCTTCACAAAAGTTTTAGATCACAGTAATTCATATATACAATATACAGTACTCCCACATATCCAACATAAAACCCTTTTCTCTTTCACAGCAATAATCTTTTTATATATTCATATTATATTTACTGAAACTGATGTACAGATATTGAGACAATAGCTTTCAAACAAGGTAACATTTGGCTTTACATTGTGGTTTATATTTTAGACTATACAATTTTCTAAATTTTTAGTTATGTTTTACATTATGATTTATCTTTTAGCCTATCAGCCCCTATATATTTTTGGTGTAATTTAACATGTCTTATATCTGTCCTTGCATAATCTTGTGGAACACTTCTATTGCCTACACAGCTGCATTGGTTCCATCTATTCCATACCTGTGTGATGGAGCTGGACTCAGATGTGATCTTTGTCCACAAGCTTCTCCGGTTACTTTTACTGGAACTGTAGTTAGTGCTGGGGTTTAATGTCTACCCAGGGGATCTGAATCTCTGGACTGACCATGTGATAACCAGGCCCTGAGCCTCAACAGACTTGCAACTCCTACACTCTGGTTTATTGGACTTACCCCACTCAGCTAACATGGAGGTGAAGAAGGTCAACCACCACAACATGGAGCCAAGAGTGCCTACAACTGAAAGCAGGACAATTGCATCCAGCATCCATGTGGAATCTAAGACCCCTCTTGATATAGATGTGGAGTGGATACAGCCATTCTAAGGCCCACAGAATGGAGGAATAGAGTATGGGTCAGAGTGGTCTTACTGATATTCTCTTCATGAACTACTGTGATTAGTAATCGAAGAAAATGTGGCATTGGTGTGGAGAAAGTGGCCATGGTGGCTGCTGGGGGTTGGGAGTAGGAAAAAGAGATGTTAATGCGGAGGCATTTTCAGTGGTTGGAGTTGTCCTGGGTGTTGGTGCAGGGATGGTTACTGAACATTGTGTGTCCTCCCATGGCCTACTGGGTAGACTGTGGGAGAGAGTGGGCTGTGGTGTGGACCATTGACCATGAGGTGCAGTAGTGCTCAGAGATGTATTCACCAAATGCAATGAATGTCTCATGATGATTGAAGAGGTTATTGTTATGGGGGGAGGCGTGGGGGGAGGCGGGGGGTGAGGGGGGTGGGGGGGTATATGGGGACCTCATATTTTTTTAATGTAACTTTAAAAAAATAAAGACAAAAAAGGAAAAAAAAATATAAACCCTATGCCTGTTTGCCCGCAGTTGAGCTCTGGGAGATGGTAGATTCTGGAGGGAAGGCAGGAACCTCTGCAGAGATTGACTGCCATCTTTGTCATATGGCAAGACATCAGGATCACCAGTAGCTGACTTTTGTGAGAAAGTGCCTATGATGGTGTTTTGATTTGGACATTTTATGGCCTCAGAACTGTAAAGTTTTGCCTTAAATAAAATCCCCATTACAAAAGCCAGTCCATTTCTGGTTATTTTCATTGGCATCCCTGTGGCAAAAAAGACACCACCCTTCTAATTATTGGGCATATTCTTCATCATTTTTCCTCTCCATTCATCCCACAATACATGTTGCAAGGTCACTACACCCTTGCTGTAGAATTCCCCATGAATGACCTACTGCTTTTCAACTCAACGTCTATCCACATAGAAAATTATCAAAGCTTGGGAGTGAAAACTATATTCTCTCTGTTCAAACCTGTTGCTTTGTTCTATTTCTTCTTGAGCATATTATGTGGCCTTGGGGAACTCCTGAATATTGGTTCCTCCCAGAAATGTAATAAAAATTTGAACAAGAGTTCCTCTGTCCTCAACGTTTTTCTCAATTTTTCCAATAACCTCCTCCGTGATATAAGGGGTTAGTTAACCCCCCAGGGGACATATGTAACTGTGACTGTCTCTATCTTCCAACTGTCTCTATTTTCTTCCATTATCTTTCTTTTCCCCACCTCATTCAAATTATAAAAGAATATGGTGTTTTTTCCCTTCAATTCGAGTGTCATAACTAACAAGGTAGCAGCAATATTTTCTTAAAGGACAACTTTTTCCTTTGAAATATTCAATGTGAGCTAAAGGGATGTGATAAATCCTTTTTGTTACCTTGATAATGACTGGCTTTCAAGCCCATTGCCTTTTTGCCATTTTTATTAACCTAAATGGATTATTATCTTTCTTTCTCTCTTCCTCTCTTTTCCAACAATCCTAATCTCCATCCTTCCAAAGGAATATTGATATTTTAGGACATATCCCCATTGCATTTGTATAGGTAGGTGAGATCTATTGACATACTTGATGCCATGGTTCAATTTTAGTTGATTACTAAGCAGCATGAGCTATTTTTTCACAAAAAAAGGAGTTCATATAACAGCTTCAAAGCATTAAACATCATAGTAAACTGAGACACTTTACTAGGATGGGAGTTTTTTTGTTGTTTTTAGCATGTGTCTAAATCTTTGCATTTTCATAGGTTCTTTTTTTCTTAGATTGGATCGTCTGATTTCTGATAACAACTGCTTTCAGTAAGACAACGGAATTTTTGTTTTCTTGAGATTTCAGGGTAGCAGAGATATTGATATATCTATGTCATACCTAATGGCTATGTGAACTGTTGTTCCCTGAAGAAATTCCTTGTTAGAGCATGAATTCCCAAGTACTGATTTAACGTAGTTAAATGTTCTCTCCTCTACCATTAACTGGAATAAAGTTTCAATGCTCTGTAAAATATAGCCTTCACTTTAGTGTTGCTTCTAGTTTAAAATAAGATTATTTACACTAGTGGTTAAGATTTTGCAATTACAGAATTGTCTTAGAACTTGATAGCTTTATAGAAATATGTGGCCTGAAGTGATTTCATCAAACTAAATCTAAAAATACCTTAGCAAGAGTTCTAAGTTAATTTATTTGAATACTCAATATTTGTGTCTTGCCACAAAATAAGAAAGGAAATATACAGAATCATTTTCTGAGTAATTGGAATTATAGGAATACATTTTCCATTAGAGATAATTGTGGCAATGAGGTTTAGGAAGTCTCAGACTAATCATAAAATTGCTTTAAAGAAGAAATGTTGTTCTACCAATTATATCTATAACTCTTTTAAGCTTAGCATATCAGCTTTCCACAACAGAAAAAGATAATATTACTGATCTAGACTTAATAAGTAAAGAAAATTCAGGACAGTAGAGATAAATCCTAAAATGAGAATGTGAAAGACGAATGCTGAGGGATGATTTCAATTGTGAGAAACCATTAATGACAACATTTCACAAACTGGTATAGTCTGGTATTTGTTAATATATGATATATCAATATATATATGGTATATCAACATATATATATGTTGATATATGGTATATCACAGGGCTGGTATATGTTGAAAGCATCAGTTGGACGACAGAGTAAACATACATCTTCCAGAAACTGTATTCTACTCAAAAATTTGGGAAGAAGTATTCTTTTAAAAATTTTAAAACATGTATGTATATATTATGAAGTAAAATGAAAAGCTAAGATATGTTAAAATCTCAAAAGAAGATGTTAAGCACACTGGAGCTTTATTATCTTCCTTATGTCCTACAAATACTTAAGTACTAAAAATTTCACATTCTTCCTCTCGGGAATCCTTCATTTAAAAATTTCAAAGGCAGCAATTTAGGATTAGAATTAAAACCATGGTGATCATGAAAATAAAATCCCATTAACCATAGAAAGGGAAAAGAAAAAATATCTAAGAATTAATATAAAGGAAAAGAGTATAAAGAGAATCTATTAGTCAAAGACATAGTCAAAGAATCCAAGCCTTGATGCCATGGGCAGCCTCCAAGCAAAGGTGACTCTCTTCACCATAGAACCACCAAAACTTCTGAATAGCATTCTTATCTCCAGAGAGTGCATTGAAAAGATGGTCCAGTCTTGAAGAAAATTGGGTTATTGTGAAGGTCCTAAAGTCAAGGGAGGATAGGAGTAATGTTAAGATAGAAACACCCTCACTACACTTGGGATCTTGGGTGACAGTGTCACCCTTAGCACAAACTATGTTCCAAGAACTATAATTTGGTCACATCTAAGTGGGCTCGGGGGAAAAAAAAGTGTGAACTTCTTGGACTAAGTCACTTGAACTTCTTAGTCTCTCCTGAATAGAGACAAAATCAATTCTCTGCTTCAGAAAGGATTTAGTAGGTAGGTGCTTGTCGAAGATACTCAACTGTAAGTAATGTAGGGGTTCAAGAACCAGAAGAAAGGTAGAGCAAAGTACTAAAAATTCCTGAAAATTAATAGGGGAAGAAAAACAACAAAAAGAAGGAAGGAAAACAGAAAGGAAAGAAGAGAGGGAAAAGGGAAAAGGTTGCATGAAATTCATCCCTAGAGAGATACTTCTTATAAGTTATTTCACTTACTATTTCAACAAATTTATGGAACAACATTTATTTTTTTTTATTTTACAAATTTGATGATAGAACTGAAGAGAATTAAGTAACTGGCTGTGGTAGTTTGAGATTATTTTATGAATTGCAAAAATGGAAAGATTACATTTGTAAACTCATCTATTCCTCGGGGTGTGATACCATTTGATTTCATTAAATTCATTTGAAGGGCCTTTGATTGGATTTCCTGATGTGATTGCTTTAGGGATTTTGATTGCACTAAGTCAGTGATTTGACTATGTCAGTGAGGCATGAATCAGGTTGAGTTCCTGCCTCCTTCTCAGTCTGATATAAATGGGCTCACACTCAGACAAAGAAAAAGAGAGTTCTGCCATTTTTGATCCCTCCACGTAAAGAAAGGAGTGGATCAAACAGCTGAGGCCCCAGGGAGAGGTGAGTTATTTGCCTGATAATTTACAGTTGAACTTGGGAAGAGAGCAGAACAGCTGAGACTGATCTAGGAGGCCCGCAGAGCTGTTTACCAGGAAAGGGTGAGCCTGGAGGGGAGACCTGAAACCTGGGCAGAGATTGGTAGCCATCTTGCTTCACCACCTGGGAACATGCCAGATCAATTGTCACTGACTTTGGTCATCTATGATGGTACCTCGGTTTCAACTTTTCATGGCCTTGGAACTATAAGCTTTTACCCCCAAATACATCCCCTTTATAAAAGCTGACAGATATTTGGTACTTTGGTTCCACAGCCCTTTAGTAAACTAAAGCACCTGTCTATAGTCAAATATATAGGGAAAAGTACAGTTACAACCATATTCTTTTATCACTTTAACAAACACACCACACTAATATAAGCTGTTAATAGTAGGGGGTATATGTATTTACTGCATGATTTTTCTGTAAACCTACAACTTCTCTAATAAAAACATATAGACAAACAAAAACCATATAGTAAAAGCCAGAGCAGAAATTCAAATTCAGATTTATGTCAATTTAACACTAATTTCCACTCTACCACTTTTTCTTCATAACTCCAAGCGAAGAATTACAGATGACTCCACTTGATAGACTCTGATTTTCTTATCCTTTCTAAACTATTGTGGTTGGCTTTAAAATGCTGTATATGTTTGAAGTTGCAGATTCAGTAAAGATAATTACTAGGGGAGACCTTGTATAATTTTAAGAACTCTAAAATGACATATTTTATGACTTTTAAAATAATATAAAATGCATTCATATTTAGATTTCAATTACATAAAATGTTTTTCTTTTGCTTTGTTAGTGAAACAGGTGTATAGAATGGATACTTGTTCTTTCATTTCTGATTTTAAGCAATTTTTTATAGGTTTCTTATGCCAGTGTTTGATACTTTTTAAACCTGTTCTTTATTGACATATTTAGATATTAAAATTGTATTAATTTTTTTCCTCTCTATTTTTTTTTAAATGTTACATTAAAAAAAATATAAGCGGTCCCCATATAGCCCCACCCTCCTCATCCTACTCCTCCCACATCAACAACCTCTTTCATCATCAAGGCACATTCATTGCATTTTGTGAATACATTTTGGAGCATGGCTACACCACATGGATAATGGTTCACATTGTAATTTACACTCCCCCCAGTCCACCCAGTGGGCCATGGTAGAACACACAATGTCCAGCATCTGTCCAATGTCCAGGATAACTCCAAGTCCTGAAAATGCCCCCACATCGTATCTCTTCTTCCCTCTCCCTACCCTCAGCAGCTACTGTGGCCACTTTCTCCACATCAATGCTACAATTTCTTCCATTACTAATCACAAGATTTCTATGGTAGAATACCAGTAAGTCCACTCTAATCCATACTCTTTTCCTCCATCATGGGGACCCTGGGATGGTTATGTCCACTTCACCTCTATATCGAGGGGGGCTTAGATTCCACATGGATGATGGATGCAATTCTCCTACTTGCAGTTGTAGGCACCCTTGGCTCCCTGGTGTGATGGTTGACCTTCTTCACCTCCCTGTTTGCTGGCCAGGGTAAATCCAATAAACCAGAGGGTAGGAGTTGCAAGACTGCTGAGGCTCAGGGCCTGGCTGTCACGTGGACAGTCCAGAGATTCAGGTCTCCTGAGTATACACCAACCCAGTGCCAACCACAGGTCCAGTGAAAGCGACAGAAGAGGCATGTGTAGAAAGGTCACATCTGAGTCCAACCCCATCACACTCAGGAACACAAACTCCAAAGAGGGCCAACTGACATGGCACTGAACTCCAGAGCCATCTGCCATGACCATAGAACCTGTGGGTCTCTGTAACTCTCAGGAGAACCAGTATTAATTTTTTATATTAAAATAGTCACTTAACCCAAAACTCCCACATCACATGCAATTAAAATTCTCTCCCTTTCTCCAATTTAAGACATCTATCTGCAGAAATATAAAGGCCAATAATCTGATTAATGTGGAAGGGTAAGACCCCACATAGCCAAAGCCATTTTAACATCTACCTCCCAGGTTACAGAAAACCCAGTTCCAGGTGGATTATCTATGTAAATATAAAATATAAAACAATAACAATTATGCATACAACATAAAATATATCTTCATGACTTTCTGGTAGACAAAATTTATTAAACATGGCACAAAAGTGATATTTTGAAAGAAAAAATTGATAAATATATGAATGCATTTAAATTGAGAATTTGCATTTACTAGAAGACACTGCTAAGAGAGTGAAAAAGTAAGCCATCGAGCAGAGAATATATACAATTCATACATGTAAGAAAGGGCATTTGCCCAAAATATATAGCATGTATATTCAATGGGCAAAACTTGAATAAGCACTTCAGAAAAAAAAAAAAAAAAGAAAAAAGAAAAAGGAAAAGAAAAAAGAATACTCAAGGACAATAAATTTGTGGAAAAAAGTTATAAAATACACTAATAATTTGGGACTTGCAAATTAATACTGCAGTAATTTTGGTAGATTGCAAAGATGGCCTCATTATGTCTCTGCAGGCATGCTACTTTGCAATGTGGCTTTATTTTTTCCTCCCATTAAGACATAACATTTATTCCCACAAGTACAACATATTTACACATAAGACCTATTTTAATTTGCCAAAAGGCTGCTGATGCAAAGTACCAGAAATAGGTTGGACTTTATAAAGGGGATTTATTTGGGGTAAAACCTTACACTTCTAAGGCTGTGGAATATCCAAATGAAGGCACCATTAGAGGTGTTTTCTCACCAAAGTCAGCTGCTATTGATCCCATTGTCTGGTCATGTGGCAAATCAAGATGACAGCCAGTCTCTGAGCAGGTCTCTGCCTTCCCTTGGGTTTCTTTGTTTTCCTGCTGTGCTCTCTCTCACATGGCCAAACAAATATGACAGTGCTCTCTTTTCCTGTGTGTGTCTCCATTTATATCAGACCCAGCAAGTTGGTAGAGACTCAACCTGAGTCATGCCTCACTGATGTAGTCCATTCGAAAGGGTCTCACACCCACAGGAATGGATTCATTCAGAAACATAATTTTTCTCTTTTGGGAATTCATAAAAGAATTTCAAACTGTCACAAGACTCTAGAAGTCCTTGCATCTGTGATGGCCTTTTGATGTGCTTTGGTCATTTATATGTTGAAGAAATGATGTACACCTCTTTAGAATTCTGTTTCCCCCATGCAAGGGAGCCTGGGTTAGCCCCCTTGAAAAGACTACGTATGGAGAAGAAAGCCCAGCAAATGACCAGCACCAAATGCCAAACTTGTAAATGACCCAGCATGGAACATCCGTACCTTTTCGTTTCCAGATGACTTCAGAAACATGACTGAACCCTGGCAAGACAAGTGAAAGTACTGCTCAGTTAGGTCTTGGCCAAATTGTCCCCTGTAGTAACAATGTTCTTATTTATTTCTTTTTAAAAGGAAAACAGAAAGTTTAAAAATTAATAAATGGAAACATACTTCAGTGGGTACTACTGGTACTCTAATGTATTGATTATGAAATGTCCCCTTTCATGACACATATAAAAATAATGGGTATTTCTCTCCTAGGAGTCAGGGACATTTTTTTATGTATAATAAATTGCAGTGGGCACTCAGAACTATGTGTTTCTACATTAGATAAGCTTCTCCCTGAAGAGAGATTTCCTGGTCTCCTCTCCTACACTCTCCTAACTTGGTTTGGGAAATTACTCCTCACCCCGTCTCATCCCAATAATTCCTACAAAAGGGAACTTCATTAACTATGATGAGTCTCTAGCCTTCTGTAAATATAGGTTGCTAATGGGTTTTGGACAAGGGTCTCAGATGTAAAACCATCTTTCTTAGTGGGTTCTGCAGATGTTTCTTGAAGTCTCTTTAAAATGTGGTGGTAGTTTCCAGCAATTGTTTTCAGCTTTGGGCATTAGCCAAAATGCTGAGACAACAGAAGGTCCTATGTAACATCCTGATCTAAGTACCTCTGGGAATATTCAGAGGGGATCTATTGCATCAGAAGGATATAAGTGATTTCTCGGTTGGTTAAATCACATGTAGATAAGAGACATATCTTACTAACATAAAAAGGACTTCCTTTTTTTTTAAGTTAAAAAATAACCAGCATGGTGATCAATTATCCTGATTACTTAATAAGGCATTTGATGGAAAATACATTTTGTGTTTGTGTCTTTAAAAAGTAATTTCTGGTACTATGTTTTAAATCATTCACAAAATATTTTTGTATTGTATTTTGTATTGAAATCTACAATTTGTTATGAAAATTCTGGGAGAATCTTAATTATAAGAGTGCTACTAGGCACCATTAACCCCTCTCAGATACATTTATGCCTAAAAAAACTATAATTGCAAGGGATCAGGTTGTTAAATAAACACAGGTGTTGCTGAAACCCTTCTATCTACAGAAGAAACATTCTTTCTTTCAAAGCAGTCAGGATGAAAGGAAGAGGAGCGGGAGATCAGGGAAGTCAATTGTAGACCTATTGAATGTTGTTCAGACACAAATTAGCCTTGTCACAAAACTGAATGAGAAAAGTCACCATTGAAAGCCTAAGATGGGAACAGTACTTAGTGTTGGTTCTTGAAAAGAAGTTTTGCATGTATTTACACGCTTTTGGCTGAGAAAGAAGTGAACAGAATGACAAGTCTGTTTTGAAGGGATCACATACCTACATATACACACATATACTTTGCCACCACTTTTTCCCAGCCCACAGTACTGGGTGTAGGCATTTTCCTGAAGTTAAGATTTAATCAGACTCGGTAGGTTAAAATGTTGGGCCAAACATTTTGGCCAAACATTTGGACAAAAATGAATTCAGGTTTTTCACTGTCTTCCCTTTGGGAAGTCCTACATTTTAGCATTAATGAAGAAGTGTTTGTTCTGCCATCTGGATACAATCAATATCCAGATTAAAAATTATTCAGCCTTGGGACGCAGATCTGACTCAAGCAGTTGGGCTCCTATCTACCATATAGGAGGTCCAGGGTTCGATACCCAGGGCCTCCTGGTAATGACAAGCTGGCCCCATGCAGGAGTGCTGCCCCACACAGGAGCACTGCCCCATTCAGGAGTGCTGGCCCATGTAAAAAGCTGATGCAGCAAGATGATGTAACAAAAAGAGACACAGAGGAGAGACAGTGGGAGATGCAGCAGACCAGGGAGCTGCAATGGCACGAGAGAATGATTGCCTCTCTCCCACTCCAGAAGGTCCCAGGATCAGTTCCTGGAGCCGCCTAATGAGAATATAAGCAGCACAAAAGAACACACAGTGAATGGTCACAGAGAGCAGACAATGGAGGGAGGGGGCAGAAATAAATAAATCTTAAAAGAAAAAATTATTCAGTCTAAATTTACCCAAGACCCTAAAGTTTTGTCTCAATATCCATTTATAAGGGAGGGTTAAGAACATGTAAAAGGACAAAAAGATTTCCACTAATTGAAGATATTGCTGCCAAATATCCTGCCGTCACTGAGTCACTTGTGAGTGAATGGTGGCTTGCCAAGGAGCAGCTACTTTTCCTAAGTTTAGCCTAAGCTTGAAGGGGGTTTTAAGCCTATTGCTCTCTGTCAATTCCTTATACAAAGCCTTTATCTAACCCTAAACTTAACCTTAATGGAAATGGCAGACATGATAGTGTGTTCCAGTCACTAGAGAGGCCCTCCCCATCGCCCTCATACATTGGCCTGCTTGCTACCTCTTATTTCTTCTTTATGCCCACTCTTTTCTGGACATCTACTTGGGGTTTTGTGTGAAAGTCCATGGAAGCATGCTCCATGTGCAGATTCAAAGTATATCTCTGGAAGTGGGACTATAGACTCTACAAGCTGTAAGCCTTGATGTACTTCCTGTTCAACTTGGGGATAGGAGGAGACAGGCAAGAAGAATAGGATAAATTGAACCCTAGGCATTTAATATCAACATGCTTTTTAAAAGTCAACTTTATCAAAAGATTTGTTTATAACATTTTAAAGCTAATTATAGAAAGCAGTGATCCTAATTTAGTGCAATAAAGAAAAAATGTACATGATGCATTCAATCTGGAATACTTTCTTAACTTCAAGCAATCGGATAATGGAAATGCTTGTCAAATCAAAGCACCCAAGGGGAACCAATTGCTGATAAAGGTATAGACAGACAAATGTGCTCTGTCCTTCTTGATATAGGATGTCAACCCAGATTAAACTTCTAAACTGATCCTCTCTGATTACACTGCCAGCAGCCAGGTTTTCACTGTGCTTATATGCACAAAACTAGATTCTGGTACCTGGTGTGTGTCTGTGTTTATGGAAGAATCTGGCCATGGACCAGGGTGTTTCTCCTGCTTCAAATATATTCCTTTCAAACATAATCAAACTGTCAGCTTGTTGGCATTGGTATGGTACATCTCTCAAATGTGTTCTTTTCAGTATACCAAGAGAACCACAAACCACAAATAGGAGACTCAAGCCCTGAGCAGTTAGGAATCTTTTGATCAGCAGCTTATGACATGACGCCTGTTTTGAGCTAATGCTTTCTGTGTTGATGGAAATCACAAACGAACAATTGGATGCCTTGAGATTTTCTTGTGTACCAATAGTTGGATGAAGATTAGAGATGGGATAACTGTGTACTCATTAAAATAGTCCAAATTATATCTGGTAACAGAATTAAGTCTGTATTTTTCCCTTTTCTTTTATATTCTTTCACAAGACTAGGATATACTTAAGTATTTAAAGCTTGCTTTGCCTATAAAGATTATAAAATAACAATCTCCTCATTTTATATTCTTCTGAATAGTTACTAGGAAAAATGTGTGTAAGTGTATGTGTGAGGTAATGTTTCCACAGTCCCTTGAATGTTAACTATATCCCACTTGGAGTCTCTTCCTTTCTTTTACCTTCTTCACATTCACTTGTCACTTTGCTATATAGAGGCAGAAAACTAGTGTCCTTTCCTTTTCCATTTCAAGGAACTGCAAGGCTAATTTCTGAAATTCCATTGCTAGGTCTCATATTCTAAAACTATGAAACCACAAGAAATAGTGGAAAACAATAAAAGAAAGAAAACTGGAGAAGAAAAAACCTTTTTTGGTGAAACAATATATTGATAACTACTTTCAAAAGAAAAACTACTGTATAGGTAAAATAACCAAAATAATTTCTACCCTTGTAATTTACAATGCATAACACAAATTCTTCAGAGAAGAGGAAACTCAGTGGGTCATATAGAGGAATGGAATTGCTACGTGATTAGTCCTTCTATGTACCTTCAATGTGCTTCCTGCATTAATAGAGGCTGGGAATGTGTGGTGCCTGCCCCTGTGTGAGACTGTATGTTCATATTCAGACCTGTAAAATCACCAGGAAGTTATATTGTTAATTGAATTTGCCGATTGTCAGAAATAGTCAAAAAGCACTTGTGATTAAATATATTGTCTAAATGTATACATTGTTACTTTTGTCTCTAACAGTCCATTCTAGGCAATATAGCACTGTTTCTGTAATGACCATGTCCCTGGAAGTGTCACTGGTTTCATTCTAAAGATCATTCTTATAGTTCCTGCATATAACCTAAGTGTAATAGGTTTGGATAATTGTTTAATTTGATAGTTGGATAAACCTTGGCTCTAAATGTTTAAGACACTTACCTAAGGTCAAACAGATAGTGAGAGACAGATCTTAAAAAGAACTAAGATCTTCTAGGTTCTAAGTCAACATCATTAACATTTGTCTCAAAAGGATCCTGCTAAATTACTTAGATATAATTTCTAGGACAAAAGTGCATAAACATGCTCAAAGATCCCTGGAATCTTTATATACTTGGAAAAAGATAATCTCCCTCTTTCCCATCATATTAACTACCAGTACCAGTGTCCTTGTCCAAGCCCAGGTACAAGGCTAGCAGACAGCAGGGCTGTGTCAGGTCCACATCTGGGCATGTCTTTCCAATGTTGGGCCCAGTTAGGTAAGATGATGTCAGAGCTTCTGAAAAAATTTTATAGGGCAATCTTTTTTTTTTTTTAATGTGGGTATTCAATATATAATGTATTAGAAATTAAACCTGAGAAAATTTAAAACATGTATTAAATTATATTAAAATGACAATAATAAATGTATTATGTTTTTTAACAATTCAATATTGATACATATTAATAAAGCATAAATCCATCTGAAGTGTACAATCAATGGTATTTGGTATAATCACATAGTTGTGCATTCATCACTTCAATCATTATTAGAGCATTTTCATTATTCCAATAATAATAATAAACAAAAAACAGATAAACAAACAGAAAACCACATCAAGTATCAATCTCTCTAAGTTTCCCCTGCCATACATAGCTGCTACTCTGTTTCCATTTCTCTAGTTTATTTGTATTTATATTTTGTAAAAATCTTATAGATGCAATATTACTCATATTCGCATTTCATATGAGGTTTTATGTTATCAGTACCATTATCAGTACCACTTTACACTTTTTTGCTTTCCTCTTCATAATATACATGTCCTTATAATTTCCCTTTCAAAAACTGCCATATCCTTATAAGAGTTCTGCTAGTCACAAACACCATGGTGTGCTTTCACCATTTACATTCATTTCCAAAGAGTTACAAACAAACTTTTTACCAATTCTGCACAGATTAGCTCTCAGCTTTCCATTGTCTGCTCTCCCTCTATTTTCTGGTGGACTATATTCTAATTATTAACTCCATGAGTTTATATTTAGTTCCTAACAGCACAATCATACAGTATTTAAATTTTTGTATCTGACTTGCTTCATTCAACATAATGTCCTCCAAGTTCATCCGTGCTGCCATATGCTTTTTGATTCATTTCTTCTTACAGCTGCATAATATTCCATCATGTATACACATCAAAGTTTGTTTATCCATTCACTGGTTGAATGACACTTTTCCATCTTTTGGCAATTGTGAACAATGCTGCTTTGAATATCAGTGTGCAGATATCTGTGTCAATGCTCTCAGTTCTTCTGGATATATACCTAGAAATGGCATTGCTGGATTATATGGCAGGTCTAAATTCAACTTCCCTGGAACTGCCAAACAGTCTTGCACAATGGCTGTACCATTCTACATTCCCATCAAGAGTGAATACACATTCCTATCTCTCCACATCCTCTCTAACACTTGTAGTTTTCTAATAGCTGAGAAATGATATCTTACTGTAGTTTAGATTTTCATTTGCCTAATCGCAAGTGATGTTGAACATTTTTCATGTGTTTTATCTAGTTTGTATTTCCTCTCTGAACAAAATTTTATTCAAGGTCTTTGCCCATTTTTCAATTGGGTTATTTGTCATTTTATTGTTGAGTAGTGTCTCTTAATATGTCATGGATATTAAATCCTTATCAGATATGTTATTTCCAAATATTTTCTCCCATTGAGTCAGCTGCCTATTCACCCTTTTGACAAAGTCCTTTGGGGTACAAAAGTGTTTAATTTTAAGGATGACCCATGTAACTATTTTTTCTTATGTTGCTCATTCTTTGGATGTAAAGTTTCTTAAACCACCTATGACAAGATCTTAAAGAAGTTTTCCTACATTTTCTTCTACCTTTTGTATTTAGATACTTGATGCATTCTGAGTCCATTTTTGTGTAAGGTGTGAAATACCTTTCTTTCTTTTGGATATAATATCCAGTTTCCCCACACCATTTGCTGAATAGACCATTTTGGATGAGCTGAAAACATTTGACAACCTTGTCAAAAATCACTTGACCATGGATGTGAGGGTCTATTACTGAGTTCTTGATTCAATCTGTCTTTATGCCAGTACCATGTTGTTTTTACAACTGTAGCTAAGTATGCTTTAAAGCAAACTTGTTCTTCATTTTTAAGACATTTTAGGCTATTTGGGGTCCCTTACCCTTCCAAATAAATTTGATAATTGGCTTTTCCAATTCTGCAAAAAAAATAAATAGAAGGCAGATGGGATTTTCATTGGGATTGCGTTGAATCTGTAAATCAGTTTGGGTAGATTTAACATCTTAATGATATTTAGTTTTCCAATCCATGAACATAGATTGTCCTTCCACTAGTTAAAGTCTTCTTTGGTTTCTTTTAGCAATGTTTTGTAGTTTTCTGAATACAGGTCCTTTAGATCCTGGGTAATTTTATTCCTAAATATTCGATTCTTTTAGTCACTGTTAAAAATGGATTTTTTTTCTGATTTCCTCCTCAGATTGCTCATCAGTGGTGTATAAATATACTAGTGATTTTTGTATATTAATCTTGTATTCTATCACTTTGCTGAACACATGTATAAGTTCTAGCAGATTTTCTTCTGGATTTTTCAGGATTATCTAGATAAGGGATCATATCAGCAAATACTGAAAGTTTGAATTCTTCCTTTCCTGTTTAGGTGCCTTTTATTTCTTTTTCTGGCCGAATTGCTCTAGCTAGAACTTCTTGCACAATATTGAATTACACTAGTGACAGTGGGCATCCTTTTCTTGACCCGGATCTCAGTGGGAAATCTTTTGGTCTTTCTCCGTTGAGTACAATGCAGGTTTTTCATATATGTGCTTCACCATATTGAAAATGTTTCCTTCTACTCCTATCTTTTGGAGTGTTTTTATCAAGAAAGGATGCTG
This sequence comes from Dasypus novemcinctus, assembly GCF_030445035.2. NCBI lineage: Eukaryota > Metazoa > Chordata > Mammalia > Cingulata > Dasypodidae > Dasypus > Dasypus novemcinctus. The sequence goes on from NC_080675.1 coordinate 23,903,765, forward strand.
TATTTTGTCAAATGCCTTTTCTGCATCAATTGAGAGGATCATGTGATTTTTCTTCTTCAATTTTTTAATGTGGTTTATACACTAATTGATTTTCTTGTGTTGAACTACCCTTGAATACCTGGAATAAAACCCACTTGATCATAGTGTGTAATTTTTTAATGTGATTTTGTATTTGGTTTGCAAGTATTTTATTGATGTTTTGCATCTATATTCATTAGAGATATTGGTCTGTAATTTTCCTTTATCTTAGTATCATTATCTAGTTTTGATGTTAGCATGATGTTGGCTTCATAGAATAAGTTTGTTAGAATTTTTCAAGAGCTTGAGCAGGATTCGTATTAGATTGTCTTTGAATGATTGGTAGAATTCACTTGTCAAGCCACCTGGTTAGAGGATACTATTATTAGGTCTCTGACGTTGTCCTGGAATATAACAATTCCAGAAGCTTTGTATGTGCATGTCTGGATCTCTTGCCACCATTATTGCTCCATGACTGTAAGTGGCAGATAGGCCTACATGTAACTCTTAGAAAATGTATCTCTTAACATTGAGAAGGCCCATGTCTTACTTAGTCTTCTAGGGTTGCCAAAATAAAATTCCACACACCAGGTAGCTCAAAACAACAGAAGCTCACTAGTTTATGGTTCAGGAGGCTGGAAGTATGAAATCAAGTTTCAAAAGGGCTGTATTTCCTTTGAATTCTTTAGGGAAATATCTGTACCATGTCTCTCTTTGGCTTCTGACAGTGGTTGCCAGCAATCCGTGGCATTCTCTGTTTCAGTTATCACATGTTATTCTTGCCTATGTCTGTCTGTGTTCAGATTTTCTCTCCTTACAATGACAGCTGCCATATTGGATAAGGACCTGCCCTATTCCAATATGATCTCATTTTAGCATACCTAATTCCAACCATAATGACCCTGTTTCCAAATAAATTCACATTTCAAGATACTAGGGATAGGGACATTAACATATCTTTTTGGGGAACTCAATTCAATCCAAAACATCTAACATGCAGGAAATTTATACATTTGACATGATTTTTAACAGAGTATTTTCTTCCCATACATGACTGCTTTTGTGCCATCAATAGTGAATCTTATTGAGGATAATTGAAACATGTGAATTTAAACAAAAGCATTGAATACAAAACCAGAGTAATTGAGGTTTGGGAAACAAGACAGGACAAATTATGCCTATATCTAGCAACATGCCACTCTACCATGACTTTCCAGCTGCTGGAGAAATAAAAGACCTGGATAGTATAAAATCTCACCTGCTGTATCAGTGGTGGCAATCTGCAAGCATGTTCATGCTTTAGTAGGCAATAGTTCTCCAAGTATCATCAACAGGAAACTTCCAATAATGGCCTACATTTCTATTTTACCTTACAAAAAGGGTTCATGGAGGACTCCTATGCAGAAGAGGGTGTGTGTGTGTTTGCTTTTATCTGACTTCTTTCCTTTATTTCATCTTTACACAGCAGTCTGGAGTGATCTAGCCCAGTTTTCATGCCTTGAAGTTCATAAAATGGAATGGAACTGGGAATGGGCAGGAAGGTATGTATCATCTCAAGTGAGGTAACCATATCCTCAAAGTTTGAAATTAGTGCAGCTGTAAATATGGTAAGAAAAGAATCACATCCAGAAGAAATTTTGCCAGTCCTCCCCAACCTGGCACAATCTTGTGGTAGTATCCTTTCTGTTTCCTTTTGAGCATGCTTTGGCTTATGAACTGGAATGGAATCTGTTAGCAGTTCTCCAAGCTAGGGACACAGCACATCACTTCCATAGCATGTGGATATTTCATGATTATTTTTTGTATCACCATGCCAATCTCTTCATCACTTCTTTGTTTCCGTGATCATATTATAATCAATCATCCAAGAATTACAATTCTGTATTAAATCTGAGGCATATCCCTTCCTGTTTTCCATATCTTAATTTAAATTTTAAGATATGGTGCCTTTTACTCTTTAAGCATACACTCACAAACACAGACCACATTTTATGTATCTTTACATCTATAATAATGATTTTAGAACATTATAGCATTTAATAATAGCTGATAGTCATTCTGAAATGCTAAAACACCCAGTATGTTGTAGTGAATACCAACTTCAGAATGTAATTTACACAGTGCCTTCTTCAGGATCAATAGCTTCATTTTAAAACTGCTTATGTGGAACAACATTTTGCATTTGTCTTTAATGATTGCCCTTGGGCAAATGCGAGTTAAAATACTCCTCTCCTCCACTTTAAGTCAGATCATAGTGTTTATGTCTATGGTTTGAAACTTCTGCATACCTACAAAAAATATATATAACATACTTTGGTCTGATTACATTTTGTGCTGTTATAAAAGATTTTAATGCAGACTTTTACACACTACTTTAGATCTGTCTGTTACTATATCACATCAGGCTATGATGAAGTATGGATTATCATTACATTATTGTTGTTGTTATTTTGTAGCTGGAACCATTGCTTGGTCCCCAGCTAGCAGGAGTTTCTGCTGAAACCCAGTTCTGTTGCTGCTGTGGGAAACCTGATGTTTATCTCTCAGGTCACATACTCTGAGTTCTACTCATTTCTGCTCTTGATCCCTTATAATCTGAAAAACCAACTTTTTTTTCTCTTCCTTCTTTAACTTCTCAAACACTAGAATTTAGGTACTTTAAAATAGTGCAGTTAAGTGAAAATCTAGATTCTCTGGCCTGTGAAGTTCATTATTCCGTTTGTACAATAGAACGTTAAATAGTATGCCGTCTTGAGAAATAGGATCACTAGGCAAAAATTTTGTCATTACCAGATCAACTTGCAACTAAATGCAGGAAATGATAGTATGTTAAGGAAAAAACAAATCTTCAAAAAGAAGATTTTCATGACATTAGGACTTGTGCATTCTGAGTACTTTTTGTAGTTTGTTATTTATAAACTTCTAGAAAAATGAATTCGGTGAGACCATCTCTAGAATTTGAAAGATATGTTAATGAGTTATTGTTAGTTTTATTGATATCTAACATCAAAGAATACTTCTACTAATTCTGCTCTAAATGTCTCTAGAACTCACAGGACTCCAGTAGTATTAACAGAATTTTAGGGCTAGAAAAGATCAAATATCGAAAACTTCTTTATTTTTACAGATGTGCAAGGTTAGCATTAGCAGATGTATTTCTTTGTGCATATGTTCTCATTCTTAACTCAGCACACAGTAAGAAAAGAACTATTCAAATTGTGGTTTGGAGACTATCGTCTATTTACGGACTATTTGTCACCTGTCTGCAATAAGACAAATAAGGATATTAATGTGTGTTTCAAAAAGTTTATAGCAAGTTGATATTGCCATGGCATCTTAGGACTTTTTTTACACTTTATTTTTTCTAAGAATTCTTTTTTTTTTTTTTTTTGCATTTTACAAATATATCAGGTCTGTGGTGATGAATTTAAAAAATGTTTCTTCACGGGACATAGTTGGAGAATCTTTGCTGTAATTGCTTCATATATTTCTAATTGTCATGTCTTTTGTATTCATTTATCCATCAATACATGTATGGCTGTTCATTTTAATAGTGCCCAGAGCAACATTATGCAGTATGTAAGCACTATTGTTCTAATCTAGTTTTGTATAAATACAGGCAATAGACCCTTCAACTATTTTCTAATTGGGGGGGAGTATTTAAAATATGAAGGAACATGTTTATTCCTTTTGATCTTTGGAGAGGTAAATCTCATCAAACCCTCAGGGCAATTACACTTTCAGACATCAGACCTCAGCCATTCATGAGGTTGCCATCTGCTTTGAACTATGCTTTGCATGTACTTGGTGCTCAATAAATATTTCATGATTAAGATAATAGAACCCCAAACTTCTGACTTTGCTGAAAGCCATCTACTTTCCCTAGAAATTAAAAGTCTTTGTAGAAAGCCCTTTCTCGTTCTTTTGACTAAGCAGGGTGCCAGTATTATACATTATGGAGTCCTGAGGAATGAGTACCCCAGGGATCATTTATCTCAGCAGAGAGATAACAGCTGTGAACCATGATTTTTGTTCCGTTACTCCAAGAAATGCACCTCATTTTTCCCGCCTGACCAATTAGGATAAATTGCTGCATAGAAGAGGATGATTTTTCTTCTCAGCAGGAAAAAAAGGAACAGAGGCCTTATTAAATGCTGTGTGCCTAGAATAGTAGACACAATTTAAATGGCTTAAATTGTGGAAATTAAAAATAGATACTATTTTTAAGTGTACTCATAGTGATAAAACATAGCTAAACATCTGAAATTCACCTGTTTTTACACTAGGCTTTGGAATGACCTACAAAAATCTGCAAAGAATTTAGTTTTGTATTTGTTTTTTTTTTTTTTTCCCCAAGGAAAAAGTTACTGGCAGCCTCATTTTATCCTTTTCAAATACTCTGTTTTTTATACAATACTTTGTATATGCTGTCCGATGTACTCTGTGTCTTCAGAAATTCTCAGAAATGTTATTTGGTATAAATTTTCACTTAAGAGTTGGACATTGACGTAACTCTCATTGTTTGGGCAGTTACATATTTTTGAGCCATGACTAAAATGATGTGGTGCTGAAACACTACTCCATATTCATTTATTAATCTTATACTTTTTTTCCCTCTTATTTTGAGTGCTGGTGTTGGACCACTTTCTTCAAACTATAAGCTGTTTGGATGAAGGGAAAGGGTTGAGAAAATCAGGTGCAATTAAGAATTTCTTAATGTGTTGCCCTAAATGCCTGAACTAACACAAATCCTTGAATACAAGATTTTTTTTTACACTTCAGTGTATCTGGAATGGGACAGTGGGCACATACAAATTATATGTACAGTAACATACTTTGTTAATCTCATAGTAGTATTAATTTTATGATTAACTTACCTGAATCTTAGTAAAATATGGTAAGAATTAAATTCCAAATACTTATTTCATACATATATGCAATTATTTGTTTAATTTATTTTTTAATTGTCTTTTTTTTAAAGATACATAGATCACAAAAAAAATGTTACATTAAAAAATATAAGAGGTTCCCATATGCCCCACACTCCACCTCTCAACTCCTCCCACATCAACAACCACTTTTATCATTGTGGCACAGTCATTGCATTTGGTGAATACATTTTGGAGCACTGCTGCACTGCATGGATTATAGTTTACATTGTAGTTTACACTCTCCCCCAGTCCATTCAGTGGGTTATGGCAGGATATATAATGTCCAGCATCTATCTCTACAATATCACTTAGGACAACTCCAAGTCCTGAAAATGCCCCCACATCTCATCTCTTCTTTCCTCTCCCTGCCTTCAGCAACTACCATGGCCACTGTCTCCACAAGAGTCATACAATTTCTTCCATTTCTGGAGTCACAATAGTTCTTTAGTAGAATACCAGTGAGTCCACTCTAAACCATATTTTATTCCTCCATCCTTTGGACCCTGGGATGGTGATGTCACTCCATCTCTAAATCGAGAGTGGGGCTTTGATCTCACATGGCTGATGGATGAGATTCTCCTGATTACAGTTGTAGGCACTCTCGGTTCCCTGATGTGTTGGTTGACCATCTTATATGCAATTATTTTTTAATTTGCCATTGCTATACTTCTCTGTATAAAATATTTTGTGACAGAAGTATTCATGAAGTTTTCATTGTTTTACAAATCATACAGGCAAAGAAAAAACTGCACTATTTTGCACAAGGTTTACATGATTAATGACTCATTCATTCATTGACTCATTCATTTAACCATTCATTCACCAAATATTTATTGAAAATCTGATAATTGCAAAGCATTTTTTAGTACTTTAGAAGTTACTAAAGTAGAGAAAAGTGCCAACCCTTTTGAAGCTTATATTCTGTGATTTAAATGATTAATTCATTTACAGAGCAAATTTTAGAATACACATGGCCTATTTTAACACCTTTCTCCCTCTTCCTTTTTGTTTGGTCTGTGGCTAATCACTACGCTTAACCTCCTACAGTGCTATTCTCTAAATTAATTTTAATCGTAATTCTCTGCCATGTGTGGACAGGGCTAGCCAGTTAACAAAACAAATTCAGAATCTAACTAGAAATACAATATTTGATTCCCAGTGTGGAATTAAATTCCAGCTCGTCACAAATATATTTAATCTTCATTATCACTTAAATTGCCTTATATACAGAGGACTTAGTACTTCATAATATTAGTGGAGTTTAGACTGCACTTATAGGTATAGTTAATTTTTTCTATATAAATTCATGATTTTTTAATATGTTGCTGTTTTATTTAAGAAATAAAGCTAGGAAACTGCCCATTTGCCATGAATGGCATTGCCTAAATAATTGCTACAGACATTTTCGAAATCTTTACAAGCTTGCATAAATTACTCAAATCCTTTTAATTGTTTATTGCTGTATGTCATGTGAATGTGACATCATTTGCTACACCTGTCCACTATTGAGAAGCCCTCAATTATTTAGAGGTAAAGATATTTCTTAATGAAGCAGACAGCTAGTTAAGCCATTTGCAGAAACTCTAGTAAAATCCTCAGCTCGTTTTTGATGTCAGATACCCCCAAGGTTTATCATTAGGAGTTTACCTTCTCCTCCAAGAACTTTTAGAACACGTCTCTCCTACCCTGGAAGGTGCCCTGGCCTTTCTGCACAGAAAGAAAACCCCCAAAAGCTATAGGACCTCCCTGACTTTGCCAGTGATGGTTCAGGTTGGCTTCACAAGGAAAAACCATGTTAATCCTATGGAACTAATCCTTCCTGGGGCTTAGCCCACCACTAATCCATGAAGAATCAACTCTCAGTTATCTGTACAATGAAAGATGGTCTGTGGTGGGCAAAGAGCTTGGGGGAAAAAATATTTACATATATGTAATTACATATATAATTATACACACACTTGTGTGTGTTCCAATCATTTTTTCATCCTAGCAGAGGATGAATTTTGTTTCACTTGTATTTTTCTTCTAAGAGCGAATAATAAAGTTCAAAATGAACACTGAAAAGCTGAAGAAAAAAAAAGGGGGGGTACTAAAAGGCGGAAGAAAGGACCTGGATAAAGCACTAAATGATTTATCCTTATCAATTGAAGCTGACAGTCATATAAAGAATCCCCAGGGACAGGGTCATTTCACTGTGATTTATCACCACTCATTAATGTTAAACATGAGCACTCAAAATATGAACCCATAGGAAAGCAATAAAAATACATTGAAGAGTGTGGCTTTTCTCTGAGGACATCTTGGCAGCTGCAGAGAGCTTTTCGTTTGTAAGAAAAGGAATGGCATGCTATCAACATAAAGAACTGTCATGTCATTACAAATTCTGAGATAGAATATATCATTGGATTTGAAGGGAATTTCTGATAAGGGATTTGGTGGAAAGGGATTGCTTTCGGCTTCTGTGGATTGATGACAGCTGCTTCTTGGGAGTCGAGTCTAGCTCCCCTCTCACTGACCTCAGTCCTCATCTCTGTCGAGCCAGCCGAAATAGCGTGTCGCGTTGGCAATGCTCTGACAGTTGCTGGCTGCCAAGTACTGGTCTGTAACTACCAGGAGGTCACAGTGTAGTGTTTAGGATTAAAGACTTGCTTTTTGGTACTCACTGCAAAGGAATGAATTACCTCGCATTCAATAAAAAACAGTCAGAAATGAAAAGGGTAGCAGCAAGCAAACTAAACAATGTTCCATTTCAATCATTTAATGCAGTAATGATTGTTGCAAGATCTCTAGCTTTTTAGGTTTTATTTAAACTTATTTTTAAAAATTATCCTTTATTTCCTTTCAATTTCATAGAAAGCCATTTGATTCTTATTTTATTTGTTAATTCAGAAAAACAAAACAGCTCAAATGTGAAAGCTTTATTTGGGGAAATGAAAAATGATGGCATATACAACTGTTCCAATGCTATTTTATGCACCTATTATCCATTGTTAATTGAAAATTTGCATAATTGTGAAAATAAAATACAGGAATGAGAAAGTGTATCCTTAAGAGAAACCTTAGTAGTCTAACAAAGTCATAAATGGAAAAAGAACAATAACCTACTATTCTACTATATGTAAATTAGCATAAAGGTAAATTATGTAGATTTAATGGCCACCATTAAACTTGATAAAAAATTATTGCATACTATACGATTGTGGCAATTATAGTGACAATGAGAAAAATCACTTGACCAACATTGGTCAAAAGTTCAACCAACTCCTGTGACTATATTCCTCATCCCAGATTGATAGTTATTCCTATATTCCCTATTTTAATTAAAGGCATCAGAACTCACCCAGTTTCATAGGCTCTTTTTTTTTTTAAAGGAGGTACTGGGAATTGAACCCAGGACCTCATACATGGGAAGTAGGTGCTCAACCACTTGAGCTACCTGCTCCCCAAACTTCTTAAAATCATCTTTCCCTCCTCAATCTCTCTTTTACCATGCACAGTCAATGAGGGATCAAGCTCTGCTGGGTCTACCTTCATGATACGTCAGAATTGCAATTCTTCCTCTCTATTCCAGTTCTTAAAGCACAACTATAGCTAATGTATTCTCCTGTCCAGAAGATCACAGCAATATACTAACACATTTGCCCCTATATTTCAAGTTTACCACCAAATGTTGGCTGGTGTAGCAACCACAACATATCATAAATTAAAAAAAAAAAAAACCAAGAAAGAAAAACCAATAAAACAAACAAGCAAACAGAAAACTGAAGAATGGTTACTTACTTAGATACTGCTTAGCTCCAAAAAGAATTTGAAAATTCTCATTAAAAAAAAAAAGAACTGATATTAAAACATCCCCCAAATTAAAACAAGTATTGTGTAAAGTAAGAGCCAATCAAGATTATATCCAGAGGCTTGAGACCGGCACTCGTGTACACAAATCTCCTTTTCTTTTTCTATTACATCCTGTGTACATTATACTCCAAGAACATCTTCCTGTCCATGCTCATGATGGCAAGCCTTTATTCATGTTTATTGTGTATGTTTGCATTTCATTAAAACTCTGTCCCTTTGCTTTATTTGGTCCATTTTTTTTAACCTCTACAATAACATTTTATGGTCTGCCTACTCTGTTTCAGGCACTCTGCTAACCGTGAAGAGTCAAAGAGGACAAAAGCAAACCTGATATTCCTCACAGAATTCACAGTCCACTAAGGAAGGTGATTAGTAATTGCAATAAATATTCATAAATGTTAATCGCAGGGAAATTATAAGATGACAGAGTTATTTGGATGTGCCTCTAAACTATTCTCGGAAAGACCAAGATGTGTCCCTGAATCAAGTGATATTTAAGTTTAAGGGGTACACTTTATATTTAATATACTCCTCAAACCCTACCTTCCCCATCTGTTCCAACACCTTGCCTCTCCAGGTTCCATGTCCACAGCTACTGATATCTGTTTGCCTATAACGCACAAGACTGACATTGCACTACTCTTTTGACCCCTGCGTAGTATTTATGATTTATTATGTGGAAGTGGCAGCATGTGGGAGTCCTCCTTTAGTGATTTTTTCCCTAATACTTAGCATTTTCCCTCATGGAATGCTTACTTGTCAAATGCTTAATATATGAATTAATATGGGAGTGAAAGACATTTTATTTTCTAAAATGATTTTTCAACTGATTTCAAACTTATTATGGAAATGAAAACAGGAGAATTGTCTGTAGCTTGTGCCACTGTCTCACATTAACTGCTAATTTGTCAGAAAGATACCAAAAGAATAGCAAAACTCCCAAGGTGATAATATGAAATAGTCTAATACATAATCCTGACAACATCCCTACAGACTGCCAAGGAATATGAAATTCAACCAGGGAAGATGCGCTGCTGTGAAAACTTTCCTATAAGAGTGAGAATGATCACATTCAGAAACTATACTCAAGACCATTCCAGCTACATGAGATTTTTATGCAGCAAGACATTATCTCTCAGGCACAAAGCACAGGACTGTGAAAGCAAATCATATTCCAACTGAAGCATTTGAGTAATTTTCAAGAATAATTGGGAATCAGAAGAGTTCTGAGGTTTCTGCTTAATAAGAAACAAAAGAAGTATAAAGATTGGTCAGGAGAAAACATAAAAATTCTATGCTTTATGTTTTACATATATATATAGAGAGAGAGGGAGCTTCAGGTTTATAGAATGAAATAAATTTTATAGTATCCTGGGGCACTGCTTTTCTTGTTTTATTCACAGAGGGCTATTATCAAAGTAAGAGAAGAGGTCAAAGATATGAGTCTCTTAAATAATGGTAATGCCTAGGGTCACTGTGAATTTGAACATGAGTTTAGGCTTATAGGAACCAACTCTCCACCTTAGCAGTTCAGAGTTCATCAGTCTGTCTGTGGTCATTTCATACTTATCGCCATACTAGAGGCAGATATAGGAACCAGAATCACAACTTATTAGAGAGTTGTTGGGTCCCACTGATGACAGAAATGTAAATTAATGAAATTAAAAACCTTATTAGGCTAAAATACTTTAAAAGATCATAACTAGTTTTGTTTTGTTTTGACAATTTGTAGAAATGGACCTCCAGATATGGAAAGTGTGATTCAAAAGCAGCATAATTTGCTGAAGATCAACATTACAATATGCACCAAGAAATGTAAAAATTATACATCCCATGGTTTTGCAATAAAATTTGTAAGAATTTAACTTAGGGAAATAATCAAACAAATGTGTCTATAAAGAATTTCATTAAAGCATTGTTTAAGTGACAGATAACTACAAAGTTCTATCAATAAGAAAGTAGGTAACATATTTTATACATTGGAATATAATGCAACTGAATCCTAACCTGATCAATTCTTGAGGTCACACTCTAAATTATAGAAAAAATACAAAGTCAGAAGAACTTACTGAAAGAGTCTGTGGGGTGGTAATTAGCATAACCCAGTGTTAGCTAACTTTATGAGACAAAAGATTCAGACAACAGACAAATTGTAAAAAAATAAAGGATTAAGGAAGTAGGAACCGATAATTTATAAAGAACCTATGAAATGTATTAACTGATATGAAAATTATTTGGATACTGATACAAATAAAGAACAATAAGAAAACATTTATAAGGCAAGCAGGAAAATTTAAACACTGGACGATATTAAAAACTTTTATTTTTTATTTTATTTTTTTATTTTATTTTTTTAAATGTTTATTGAGTATTTTATTGTGTTCATTTTCACCTGGTTCTCACTTGGTTTAAGATGGCACATTCCACAAATTATTACATGCAGAGAACAATCCTCCCCTAATATTTTACGTCCATATATTCCCATGGATATCAACATCAGAGTGTTTACTGCCTTGCACCCAATCAAGGCATAACACAGTTTTACCGTGAACCCTTCACTGTCCTGTATGGGCACACGTAACTGATTATATGTACAACAGGCCGTTCTCGCTTCCTAAGTAGTTGCTCTGCTATTTCTCTTCCACAGTGAGTACAGTGTCCACAGTTATTCCTACGTCTTCCAACGACCAACTTCCCTCCGCTTCCAGAGGCCTTCTGGGAAAGGAAGTAGAAAGGCTATAAAGGGATGTGTGGTAACCCATTTTCATCATCCAGTCGAGTAAGACCTGTGAACTGCAAGTCTTAAAAAACCTTCTCTTCAGGACACTCCCACTTGGACATCGCAGAGCGACCGTAACTACTTCGTCAGCTATTTTAGGAGGTTCTTCAGGTAATTCAAGAACCTTCTTCTGTGTGGGCTGTTCAGGAGGTCGTGACAGTTTGGTTACAGGCTGAGGCAAGTTCCGTCTCTTCGCAGCTTCTCTGTTTGAAGTTCAGAAGATGCCTGACTAGCATTTTCAAGTACTGACTCTTCATGGCCCCCAAGTTTGTGACCGTTGCTTAACTTCCAGGTTTCACCCGACATCCGATAAAAGCGCTCTTCCAGTTTTTTCAACCTCATTTCCCGGTGAGGTTTTAAAACATTCTCTATGTATCTGCTGGCCTGTTCACTCTGTGCCTCTTGTTGTTTATTTCGCACAAGCTTTTGCATTTTCTCATTCTTCTCTTCTTCTTCTTCTTCTTTCAGATAAACTTCGGAAGATTTAAATGAGTGAACCCATGAGGTAGTCACAGAAATGATCAAAGTAAGAAGAGCAAGCAATAAGAAAACCCGGCCACACAGCAAAACGAAATCTTTAATTCCTAGATCCGGGCTACCACGTCGGAGTTCCAGGCACAAGAGGGGGAGAACAGAGAGAAGGAAAACACCAAGAACCCCACGGGAAGCCATTGTGGCGGGACCCCCGCGCCAGGGCCCGCCCCTTCCGCTAAAAACTTTTAATAAACTCAGATCAGATAATCATACTTTTTAAGGAATCCATATTTTTGTGATATTTGTGTATGAACTGATATAATGTCTGGGATTTGTTTCACAATGATTCATTAGAGGTGGTAGATGTGATTGGATGGGGTATGGATAAAACATTATTGGGTTGATAACTATTGAAGTTGTGTGGTCAGAATATGGGATCTCTTTACAGTATTCTTTTCGTAAGATTTTATAAAAAGCACTAAAATTTGTAAAGAGCATTTAGAGTTAAGTAAAAAAAAATCCCATGTAAAATTGCATTTTATGTCAAATATATATGATAGTTAACACACACATGTAGAAAAATCTGGAAAGATAAACTAAAATGTCAACAGCAATAATTTTTGAATAGTAGCATGCATAGATGATCATTAATTTCATTACGCTTACAGTCATTTCTGACATTTTTGGCCAATATTAAGTATAAAAGAAGGGAAAGAGGAATTTCATTTTTGGCTATTTCTTTTCAATCACCATGTCTTTGCAATTAGTTGAATAATTATATTGGTCATCCAAAACAAAGTTGTTCTTGTATCAAAAAGGGAGGAAAAATAAAAAATCAAAACAACACTGAAGAAGCTTACTAGATATTTCACATAGGTAATAGAAAGGTTGAACAAATTTTCCAGGCAATTAAATATCATTCTAGTTATGTGAGTTCTCTTCCCAGGAAGGTGTTGATAAAAGCTGCCAAATCCTCTCTCTATGGTTCAGTTTTTCAAAACTACAGACAAACCATTCCATTTTGTTGACACATTCTCCCTCCAAAAATGTTAGCCAATTAATTTAGACAGAGTTTATGTTTTTTCATTTCATTGCTTTGATTTGAGAAATATCCAGACTTTTAAGGATTTCTGAAAGTGGTTAAAAGAACTCAATGTGATGACATTATAAAAAAGTTTAATTTTGGGGGAGTAATTGAGTTTTTACATTTCTGGGGCCCCCATTCTACAGATCACTAATTTCTGTATGACTAAGAATGTAAAATTAAAGTTTATTTTCCATAGCATTTCTGATTTAACCAGTAAGACACTTTACTCTGTCATATTTCTTACACAGTCTTGTTTAGGTAGCTGCTATATCATTTTTTTTCTTTTAAACATATTCCTTGACAATTTTCTATTCAGTGCCAGATTGAAATTAATCTCCCTTATCGAACCCATCTCTCTTCTATGTAGTTCCTAAAGTTTATTCTTGTGTTCCCATCAAGACTTCTATCTTTAAAATTTCAGTTACTATTGAATTGCTGAAAACTACACCACACATGTTTTAGATTAAAAGGAAATTACTGATTAGGTATCTTAAGCTGACAGGTGGACTCCTTGATAATGCTGCTTGAAATGATTTATACACTAGGTAACCTCCACAATTCCATGTATGAATAATACATGATTTACTCAAGTTCATCAAAGTTTCCTCAACAAAAGGCTTGCTTTTAATGAGTATGTTTCCATCATTTAAATGACCCACTGCCAATGGCTCAACTTCATTGTATAGCATGCAGTCATAAATTGCTGTTCAAAATAGACCAGGCTTTTGTCGGGAGCATGTATGTGTTTGCTTTAAGAGGAATACAAAGAGTAGGTGGGTGAGCCTGGTGACATTAGATAAATCCACTTGATTCAGCATTCAGAGTTAGTTCATACACATAAGACAAAGGGAAGCACACTTTTAAATAGGTATAATTAAAAAGAAAATTTCATTAAAAATACCATTTTTACTATATTTCCAACATTTCCTGCCTCTTATTAAGACTTTGAGAACCTTGAGGAAAACCTCAAGGAATATTTCTCTAGCAGTATTTTAGAGTTTCTCTTGGAGATGACAGCATGAGAGGTTGACTTTAAACTCACATGTTTCATCTTCAAAGAACAGAAGTTTCATCTACTAAAACACACTATATCCTCTTAACAGAGAATTCCACTGGATTATGAATCTTAAGAGAAACTCTTTACCAATGCCCAAAAGGCGTTTTGATACAAAAGAGCTCTATCAATTTCCTAAATCTAAACACAGATGGCTGGTGGGGTCATGGAACCTATGAGGAAAGTTCCCTTTTTGTCCTCAATTTACACATTAGGCAGAGGTAAGGTAAGTAATAAGTCTAAAGTCACACAGCCACTAAATGTTCAAGGTGGTATTGAATCTTGGGTGTTTCATTCTCTGAGACAACTAAGTCACATTGATTTAATGCAAACAAAACTCAAACTAAACTACTCTTCACATGTGGACATATTAGTTTAAAGGTGAGTGTGTGTGGGGAGCTCTATCACATTCCCCAATGGAACTGGAACAATCCCCCAAGTGCAATGGCAAAGACCAATAAAGAAGAATGGTCCAACAATGACCCTTTGATACTGATGACTATGCTTATGAGCCTGTGTGCCTGAAATATGAACTAGGCCTAGAGCTGCAGGGTGCCTAAGAGTTACCTCCTGAGAGCCTCCATGTTACTCAAATGTGGCCACTCTCTAAGCCAAACTCAGCATGGGACATGACTCCCAGGGATGAGCCTCCCTGGTGCTAAGGAATTACTACCAAGCATCAGCTGATGATATAACTAGAAAGAGACCTTGAATAAGAGGGCCAACTCAGACCAGCAGAATATCTCAGCCTTCATGTAATATCAGGTGTTAAAAACTGCTTTTTGACCTTGAATAAAAGGGGGAAATGGAAAAGACAATTGAGTTTTAGATGGCTATGAGTCTCGAAAAAAGAGTTGGGAGGTCATCAGAGGGATCACACTTATGTGCACCATAGCAGGATCCCAGAGACAGCCAAAGTACTGGTTCTCCTGGGGGCTACAGAGACCCACAGGTTCTATGGTCATGGCAGATGCCATATCAGTTGGCCCTCTTTGGAGTCTGTGTTCCTGAGTGTGATGGAGATGGACTCAGATGTGACCTTTCTACACATGCCTCATCTGTCACTTTTACTGAACATGTGGTTGGTGCTGGGGTTGGTGTATACTGAGGAGACCTGAATCTCTGGACTGTCCATGTGACAGCCAGGCCCTGAACCTCAGCAGACTTGCACCTCCTACCTTCTTGTTTATTGGAGTTAATCCAGCCAGCTAACAGGGAGGTGAAGAAGGTCAACCATCATACCAGGGAGCCAAGAGTGCCTACAACTGCAAGCAGGAGAGTTGCATCCATCATCCATGTGGAATCTAAGCCACCTTTTAATATAGAGGTGGAGAGGACATAACCGTCCTAGGATCCACAGGATGGAGGAGTAGAGTATGGATTAGAGTGCATTTACTGGTGTTCTACTATAGAACTATTGTAATTAGTAATGGAAGAAATTGTAGCATTGATGTGGAGAAAGTAGCCACAGTAGCTGCTGAGGGTAGGGAGAGGGAAAAAGAAATATGACGTGGAGGCATTTTCAGACTTGGAGTTGCCCTGGGTGGTACTGCAGGAACAGATGCTGGACATTGTATGTCCTGTCATGGCCCACTGGGTGGACTGGGGGAAGTGTAAACTACAAGAAAAGCATTATCCATGTGGTGCAGCAGTGCTCCAAAATGTATTCATCAAATGCAATGAATGTGCCATGATGATTAAAGAGGTTGTTGCTATGGGAGGAGTGGGGTGAGGGGGGTGGGGAGTATATGAGGACCTCTTGTATTTTTTGAATGTAACATTTTTTAAAAATAGGAAAAAAAAGGTGAGTGGGTGTTGCTAGTTAGAGTAAAAGTAGGTTCTTTGCCTGTAATCCTCAGCCTCTTTCAACTCCAGCATTTCATGAAGACAACTCTAATGAGTTGGGCATGTACACTTTTCATGTTACATTTTAAATAAGTAAAATAAGTACATTTCCATAAGCAAAATATAGTCTTATTTGAGGTGGTTTAAATATAATGAATGGTATATTTTTAGAACTTTTAAAACTTTTTCCTTTCAAAATTATGTGGAAAATGTTTTTCACTAGTTATCTGCTCTTAGGAGCAGAAGCTCTTAGGAGCAGAAGCCAGACGTTTATAGAACTGTTTGAGAGATTTTGAAAAACCATGTGTGCAAATATATGTGAGGGTAGACTTGTTTCCAATTACATATAACAAAATGTGGCACAAAATTATGGAGGAGGCACTTTTCTCCAGCTTTGCATGGAATCCATAAATGTTTTGCCAGACTCAGGACTGATTGGTGGAAGCACCTGGTTCAGTACCTTGGCATCAGTGAATGGGCCAAGTGGGAAATAGGAAATGAAGAAAAATAGACCTGATGCCACAGTACAGATTCAGCTTTGGACTAGATTATGGGAGCAAGCTCTTGAAGGATTCTCAGACAATAAGAATAATTTAGCATGCACACATAACTTGAGGAGGGAAAGTTATTGTTGGTCAGCAAACATGCTAGCTGGGACTAGCTGATGCCTCACTCCAGAGGCAAAGCAGTTGAAAATAGGGATATTTCTGTAGAACTTGGCATTATGTGGCTTACAGAGAAAGTGCTGAGAAGAAAAATTATTGATGTTGGAAGATCATTACCGAGGAATTGGGCATTACTACTAAAATGCCCTCTAAATAATTTTGCTTATTGTCACTTCTGATGATTTGTTAAATGAATAGAAGAAAGAAATTACATACAACATATGCTTCACTATATTTTCAGAAAGAAAATAACAATATTGCATAGAGGCTTTCATGTCACTTAAGTTAATCCTCCCAATTCTTGGACCAGCCCAATATTGTTAGGTTTTTGGCATCTCCTCAGCCACCTGTGCTACTTTCTAAACTTTCATTTCACAAAACCTAGGCAGTTTTTTTATATGCTTAATAAAGTCAGACAGGGAAACCTTCAGGCTTTAAGGATAGAAGAAGAGGGGAAAATGAGAGAGGAAAATGCATATGGAAAAAATAACATCAGATTGTTATTCTAGTAAATGGTCACATTTGTTTTCAATATGGTCTTTGAATTCAGTGTGCAAGATTGAAATTTTACTTTTCTTCGAAGTCAGGCTCAACCCAACAATGAATGGAAAAGGTTATTGAACACTGCAAAAAATATCCGGAACTAAGCAGTACTCAGATAGTAATTTCCAAGACATTACCAAGGTTAATTTGGTTAGATTTTTCTCAAGGGTAAAATGAACATGGTAATAATTGACAAGGCCCAACACAGAATATTTTCAATGAAAAACTTTTTTATTCTAGTTTTATAGGTAATGCCACTGTTATTTTAGTCAAAGCCTGGTTTAAGTTGGAGCCAGAGGCTGTATGATCAGTAGTGTCAGAAAACGAAGGGAAAGCTCAGTAGCTTTGACTCAAGAAGTACAATAACTCTTCGATGAGAAGTTCCAGATGAAATCTCTCCCTGGTGACATTTGCTAATTCCTTAATTTTTTGTATGCATTTATTTTTTAATTATGAAAGAACAAGAGTCAGCAATGCCATATGAAAATTTCCCTTGCCATGTGGAGTTCTAAGGGAAAAATGATTTTTGGTTGTTTTTTAATCAATTGAAAGACCATTTTATGGATGTATTTCAATAGTAAACCAGCCCAGCCCATAAATACAGTGGGTGCTTTTCATGATCCTCTCCCCAGACCAGGAATCAAAGCCAAGTTTTGCATAGGTTTGGCTGAATGTCCTGGCATAAAAGCCTTGGCATGTGACAGTTGAATTTCCAGACCTTTAGCTAAACTGGTATTTTCCTCAAAGGCTCACTATGGTAGTTTGAGGGAAAGTATATATCAAAAAATAACTGCCAACTTGAGTGTGCCTAATTGTGCAATTAGGTGAACCATTGCAAACTTTATAGCAATACTGGAAGAAAGTAATTACTTGCTGCCATACAAGTGCTGTGAAGTGGAACCAACAAAAACAAAAAAGTCCCTTTGGCCAAAAGGGGAGGAAGCAATCTTCCAAAGTCTGAGATATTTGGAAAGTTAGTACTGATTAGCAGGCTCTGGACGTCAGAGAAGTAAGCTGATGGATGGAGGGATTTTTTTTTTTTTTATGTGATATCAAAATGAAAATCTAAATTTTGTATTTAGCCCAAGACAATTGTGTGAGTGGTACACTTACAAGTGTTACGACATTAAATATTAATCATGGGCCTTGAAGGAGTTCTCTAGAATGTAATGTGATGGTAACAAGCTGTTAGGCTGAAAGTTATCTATAGGGCTAAATATAAAATGGAACCCAGGTTTCTTGACTTCCTTTTGGGTCACTAAGAGTAATACCAGGAGAATAAAAAGGAAGTATACTCAAAGCTGTCATTAATTTTTGAAACACTTTTGATTCTAGCACATATTTAACTATTTTGTGGACACGTTAGCTCTTTGGCACACTTGAACACACATCCTCCCCTCCCCCCACACATACAGACAAACATACACACAGTTACACACAAATAAACATCAATTTCAACATGAATTCTAGTGCAAGTAGTAAAATTATGTTCTTCTGGATATATTCTTAGTACAGGGATTGCCACATACTTTGGATAGAATGTACAAGGCATGAGACTATATAAGACAGTGAATTATGTGGTGGAAGATAGATTTTGGTTAACAATACAAACAGGAGAGTTCTTTTATGAGCTATAATAAATGCACAATACTAATACATAGCGTTAATAATAGGGGATGTTTGGAAAAAATATGCCAAGTATACAATATGGACCACAGTTAGTGGTAATAGTCTGATCATGTTATTTCATAATCTGTAACAAATGTTCCACAACAATGTAAGGTTTTGGTGGAGATGTGATGTATGGAATTCTGCACATTATATACTATTGTTTTTTAAGCTCAGAACTTCTCTAATAACAAAAAATGGAAAAAAAGTATGCTACAGTAGAAAGAGAACCCCAAATGTATCAGAACACTTGGTTTAAATCTTGGTTTGCCAGATATGTAGACGAGGGTATGGTAATTAAAATTCCCTTTCATTCCCTCATAGATCAACTGGAACCAATATTCCTTATCCTTCATGGGAGTCTTCAATATGTATCTACCTTTATTCTTCACCTTCTTGGACTCTAACTATTTTGCTTCACTCTGATCCTTTGTTCTCATGACTACCCATATTATATTTTATTCACATTATACAATTAATGCACTATTACATTTCATTTAGTATTTTATCATATCCATCTATCAACCCCACAAATTTGATGTGTGGAAGATCTCAGAATAAAAGAGTGATGGAACTAGGGCCAAACTGGCTTCCATCCCAATTCCAATCAGTTCTTTTCCTTTGGGATATTCACTGCTTTATATCCACTGCACTTTGAGATCTCTAAGTACTTTCTGGAAACCAGAGTCGTAAGTGGATATTTCACTGGAATACAGAGGCAAAACTGTGCGCAAAATAGTAGCAAATTCAAACTCAGGAGTGTTTTTATTTTTTAATAATAATGTACCATAGCAAAGACAGTTTAATCTAAGATGGAAAAGACATTTTGACATTTGAAAATCTGTTGGTAAAAATTATAAGTTTTATGTGGTTAAAAGAATGAAAACTAAATTAATATTACATTACTTATTAACAAAAATTTGTTGAAAATAAAATTCTTTCCAGAAATATATATGCCTATTTTTTAAAGCTTTTATAAACTTATATGAATACAACATTACAACAAACTATGACAATCATGATTTTCAGAGAATCTGTAAATCATTTTTGTATGAAACAAAATTAGCTATAGTTTTTGTAAAAACTTTTACAACGCATGTGGCAGAAAAGGATTAAAAAGTTATTACAAATAACTCATTATTGTATATCAGTAAGAAAAGGTCAATGTGCTTATGGAAATGGGCAATGAGCATCCTATCGGTTCACATAAATTAAAGAAAAAATATTTTAAAACATAAGAGCTTAAATGACCAAAGATTTAAAATTCTATTTTTCTTGCATAGAGGTAGGAAATATTAAAATAATTAGTGGTACCTATTTTGGAAAGGAATAGACAGACTTGGTATAAAAATAAATTTAATTTACCTTTCTCTTTGAAAATTTGGCAATGTATTCCTACAATTAAACTGACAATCACATAGAGTCAAAAAGACTAGAGATTTATCCCAAAGACAATGCAACAAACATATAATCACACAAAAATGTGTTCCATTTCCCAAAAGTAATTTTTAACAAAATTTGGAAAATAATTGTTTCAAACAATTTGAAATTGATTCTACAATATAGTAAGTCTATATAATAAAAAAAAATATTATTCATGTTTATATTTGGGATAAGGATAGACATTAGGGATGAAAATAGATAAGTTAGATAGATAAATAGATGTGCAAAATATACATATACAATTATGATAATACAGATTATATTTCTTACAGAAAGGGTTGTAATAAATATCTTTCCTGTGAAGCTTCTTTAGTCTCCTTAGAATTAATTATTTCCTATTTCGTATCCAGTTTAACCCTAGATTGACTCCCAGAAGATTATTTCCTTAGAGCTAATAATATTCCTGGGGGTGTGAACCTATTGCAGGAGGGAACTTTTGATTAAATTACTTCAGTTAAAGGACTTTGATTAAATTACCTCAGTAAAAAGTGACCCAGAGTAGGTCTTAATCCACTTACAGGAATCATTTCTAAATGGGATGGATAGGGAACAGAGGAGCTCAAAGAAGAACCCATGAAAGCTGAAAGAGAAAGCCATGAGAGGAAGAAGCTGAAATTAGTGGAACCCAAAATAGAGAAAGCCACAGAAGGAGCAGCCAGAAGCCGAAAGCAGTGGAGTCAGGAAGAGAAAGCAGAGACTGGCTGGTGATGTCATTGTCCCCTGCCATGTGACAGGAGTCCAGGATCACTGGCAGTCATGTCTTCAGGGAGAGAGATTTACCTGATGCCTTGATTTGGACATTTTTCTCGGCCTCAGAACTGTAAGCTTAATAAATCCCTGTTGTAAAAGCCAACTCATTTTGAGTATATTGCCTTGGCAGCCTTTAGCAAACTAAGACAAAGGATAAGGATACAGAATATGAAATGCAGAATGTGAAAAAGTATTAATGGTAAAATTAAACATATTCAAATGCATTGAAATTTTGTAAATATCCAATATGATTAAATCAGTGTTTTTAAGAGAGTCATATAAAATAAAACTTAAAAGTGAGGTAAGAATAGATTGAAAGGACCGTCAATGTAGACTATGTGTAGTGATCAAATATATTTAAACATAGGAAAAATATTTTAGCAAGAGAGTGATTTGGAAAGAGGAAAGACTGAACATACTGGACTGAGCCAATAAGGAATGTTGGAGCTGTTAGACATGTGAACTAAGATGATCGGAGAGGCAATGATAAACAAGGGAGAGCCCTGAGATATTTTGCAGAAAGAATGAAAAGGCATGCTAAATTATTGGAAATGTATAGATAAAAAACATATATTTGATTTGAGTATTTTTATACATGGTCATTTTTGTTGACTATCCAAATAGAAACCTCTAGTACATTTTTGGAAACAAAAGTCTTGAGCTAAAATGAAAGATATTTAAATAGGAAAGGCTGGGTTATGATGAGAAAAAATAATCCCAAATCTTCATGACAACTTAATGTTTATATTTCACCCATATTGCATATCCAAATATCCAACATAGATTAGGGAGAGAATCATTTCCAGACAGTGGCTGAAGGACTTGGGCAGATGAAATGTCCAGTATCATATAGCTTCACCTTCTAGAACACAAAACCACTAATGTTCCTGTGTCAAGGAAAAAGGCAGCACAGATATGTCTATGTTCTCAGTTATGCTTTGGTCCATGAAGTAAAACTGTACAGCCCAATGACCATAAATAGTCACATGGTTCTGTTTAACCAAAAGAAGGATGAAAAATGCCAGAAAAGCACATGCATTCTTAACAAACTAAACCTTTACCACAAGAAATTGGGGTTAAAGAAATGAATTTATGAATCACTAACATAAAGGTTGTTGCTAGAGCTGTGGGAATAAATGACATAACTTGTGGTGAAACTTATGACCAAGAAAAATACAGAATCAAATGTAACACTGTATTTAATACCAGAAGAAAAGACACTGAAGGAAATGAAACAGACAAAGATGAAAGTGGTGAAAAAAAGAGAGACTACTGACATGGAAGTCAGAGGAAAGCTTCAAACAGTAGAGGCGACCCAGCAATGAAAAGTGCAACAAACAATCAAACTGTAAAACACCAGAGAGCAAAGTTTGGATCTCTCAATTGAAAGTTAGTGGAGGTCTTTTAAAAGAAAAAGCTTAGAAGAGTTTAGAAGATGGCATGCAGATTTCTAATTATGGAGTAACAAATGGGCATAAGGCAAGTGGCAACCGCCAATACAGTTTTTATTTTCTCTTGATAAACACTAACAAGAAGCACTTAGATAAATATCTTCAAGTCTCTAGAATTCCATTTTTTAATCTTTGGAAAAAATAGGATTTTTATAGAGCTGGATTCTAAAGTCTCTCTCAGCTCAAATAATAATAATAATACTGACAACAATAATAGCAGCAAACACAATAATAATAATTACTAACTATTTGTTGCCAATCGTGTCAGGCATTGTGCTCAACACTTTCTATGCTATTTAACATATACTTAGATCACATTGTGAATTAGACATTATTATCCACATCTATAGAGGTTATTGAGCTTTAAATTAAAAGACTTGTTCAAAGTCACACATTTATTAGTTGGATAAACTTAGATTAGTTGTCCAAATCTGTGTGATTTCAAAGCCCTGTATTTCTTTTTCTATATTTGAAGGCAGATTAGATGTATATCATAGATGAAAGCTATCTTTATTGACCATCCATTTGAATTATGGTATCCTTGTTTTATAAATTGGCAAAATACCAATTATAATATTAATTAATATAATTGAACAACTGTTTTCAAAGTTCGTTACTTAGTAAACCAGTTTTGAAATGGTTTAAAACTGGATAGAAGCATTTGGCTCTCTTTCTTATTTCAATTAATGACTTTGATGAGCACAGGCATCAGTAAGTGGCTACTAAATCTAGTCAATCCGTAAGGAGAGGAATCTCATTGAGGTTGGAACTTTTTGATGCTGCACAGAAACAAAACAGAGATGACTGGCTTAACATGTACACTGAAAAAGACTCGGGGTTTTAGCTGACTGTGATATATAAACATGACTGAAAAATACTCTGATGTAATCTATTAATGCATGTGTAGAACCCAGATAAAGGGAACCAACAGTCGCATTGAAGGCATTTTCAAAGGTCAAATAACACCTGAACTTGAGAAATGGGTGCCTTTTAAGAGTAACACTGATAACCTGGGGACTGTTCAAAAGAGAATTAAAAGGCTGATCAAGGTATCAGAAGCCACGTCATATGGAAAAAGACTGAAGTCACTCAGGATATTTTGCTTGGCAAAGATAAAACTCAAGGAGTTACACACATTTGAAAAACTAATGAAGACATTGCAAAAATTAGAAAATACCTGTCATCTAACTGACTTAAACATGGCACTGTGTAGCTTTCCAGCAATAGTCTTTAGTCCTATCCTCTGGAGTTAGAGTAAACCAGATATGTATGTTATAGAGCCTTCTAAAAGAAATGGGCTGCCATTAAAATTAGAAAATTTTTAGAATAGGATATAAGTATTATTTCTTTTCTAAAACTGGGCCACTTCTGAGAAAGTAGGCAAAAACTGGTTCTCTCAGGCATCCCAACATTTTCTATCTTATTTAAATTTCTTCTGACACATTATATGGTGCTCATAATGGTTAGCCTTTATTTTTTATGGTGGGGAAGTTGGTGTCTAATAATGCCCAAAATCACACTGTTAGTACCATGGCAGTCAGATTACGGATCTAACTCCAAAGTCTAGTTTATTTTTTACACAGTCACATTTCCACTCTACCATTATTGCCTTCCTGGAAATATGCTTTCATTCAGGGGAATTATTTTTCTAAAGAATGGACAATTACCATTTTTAGAAAAGAAATACTAGAAAGGTTCACATTTTGTGGGGGAGTAGGCTTAAAGAACACCACTTATTGTGCATTATATGTAGAAGGGGGTGTGATAATCAGTTTTATGTGCCAACACGACCGGCTCTAGTCCCTTGTTGTTCAATTAAACACTAATCTAGGCTTTGCTGTGAAGATATTTGTAGATATGAGTGAAATTCATAATCAGTTGACTTTATGTAAGAGGGAGTGTCCTGGGTAACCTGGATGGCTCTGATTCAAGCACTTAGAATTCCTTAAGAGCAGAACTGAGATTTTCCAAGAAGAAATTCAGCCTGTGGACTGCAGCTTCATCTCATGCCAAAAATTACAGCCTATTTTACTACGTTCCCTATGAATTTTGGACTTGCTTAGACAGTTCCTACAATTGCATACACAAATGACTTGCAATAGATATCTTAATACATATTTCTTACTAATTTTATTTTTCTAGTTGAACCTTGGTTGGTACACAGGCCATACACCCACACTAGTGGAAGATGTACCAGAAGTAGAAATTAACTAACAGTTAAGATCTCCCTAGGTGGGCACGTGAGATAAAGAGAGGCGTGATCATCTATGGACACAATTTGGGTACCAATAAGGGCATATGGACAATCTTTTAGTGGCTGAGAGGGAATTAATGAGAACAAGGCTTTGAAGAAAGTCCTCACCCTAGGGCTGCAGCAGATGCTGTCTGTGCCCCACCTGAATCTTGTTGCCCTTACAACTTCAGTAATTTGGACTGCTCTTTGATCTGCAATGCTTGCATTTGTTTCTTGTCAGACTCTTTTTTTGAGGCTTCTGAAGCTTACTTGGCTACTACTGCAGCAGGCCAGAAGTGCTGAGTATTTAATACCCTTTGGAGCAGCACTGAACTTATGAGTGCATAAATCTCCTCTCTGCTCATGCCTCACTCTGAGAGAGATAACTCAGAGGAATACATTTTACCTTGACTCGCAGAGATGTCCAGCATCTGGCCAATGATGACAAAATATACATAGGCCTTATGGAACTTTTCGTAAACTTTATTTTCATGAAGTTCTGTTTTAGTAACCTGACTGCTGAAGCAAATACCATGCAATGGGTTGGCTTAAACAATGGGAATTTGAGGTTAGGAGAAGACCAACATCAAAGCATCATCAAGATGATGCTTTCTCCCAGAAGAGTGTGGCATTTCTGGGGCTGTCTGTCTGTGATTCTTGGTCCTTGGCTTTTCTGTCACATGGCAATGCATGTGGCAGGCCCTATGGCTTCTTAGATCTATTGACATTAAGTTTCAGGCTTATATTTCTGACTTTCTTTCTCTCTGTTGCCTGTCCTCTAATGGAATAGGGTTAAGACCCATCCTCATTCTTTTGGGCTGGACATGAACTATAGAAACTTCATCAAAAGATTCTATATATAAGAATTCACTCCCTAAGGAATGGTTTAAATTTAAGAACATTTTTTTTTTTTTTCCTGTAGTACATAGCTTTAAGCCAGGACAGTCCTCTATAATACAGAATCTTGGAATTGGAAAGAGACTTTAAACCATTTTTTCCCTTCCCATTTTCAGCTCTACTTCTTCCACCTGGCCATAGTGTGACTTGATAATGAATGCTTTCTGGGCAACCTTCACTTTCTCAGTTCACTTCCTCGCACCTCTACCAGTGTTTACTAATTTTGCTACAAAACAAAACAAACAAAAACTCTATGTGCTCAACTTCATATCTTAGCTTTTGCTTCTTGTAGAACTCAAATTTGAAGTCAAATAGATTATATGTTAGTCAATGTTCTCCAGAGAAATAGAACCTACAGGATATTATATAATACTTAATATATAAGGAATAAATAATATAATATTATATAAGTAATATATAATTTTAAGAAATTGGCTCACATGATTGTGAGGGCTGAAAAGTGTGAAATTTGTTGGATAGGTGAGCACACTGGAAATTCCAGTAAGATATCACTGTTGAGCCCAAAATCCTTAGTAGAGACCAGAAGGACATAAACTCAGAGAGTAAGTAGGAATCTGTCTCCTCTCTAAAATCCCCAGTTCTGTGCACTTAAGATCTTCAACTGCTAGCCTGAAATCCAAAAACATCATCAAGGGTAGTCTCTTTTACGTAAAGTCAACTGATTGTAGATGCTAAGCACATCTGTAAGATTTTGCCACAGAAACATCTAGGCCAGAGTTCAACCAAATAACTGGACACCATAATCAAGCCATGTTGACAGTTAACATTAACCAACTGTTACACTATGATAGTAACTTTGAATGGGAAGAAAAGCAGAAGCAGTGTCACAGTACAAAAAAAGTCATGGATAATAATGCAGGACAATTAAGAAGGATGGCCTGTGACCTGTGTAAGCAACAAGAAACAAGTAGTTAATGATGGGTGTATGTAGTTTAAGTTAAGCCTATAGGAATAGGAAACTTTTTTAATATTGGTCAAGAGTTCCATTCTTCCATCCCAGCATATAACACAGTGGCTAAAACATGAAAATATATTGCGTTATATTGGATCATCAGAGTATTTTCTGTCTTGCAATCCAGGTGAGTTGCTATGGCTCCAGTTAGGCAAGTATGGAGAGAGAATAAGAGGAAAATGGTCTTTAAATATCTTTCTACCTTGAAGATTCTATGATATCATAGAGAGCATGGTCTTCCAACCCTAGAAAAGGCATCATGAAAATGAACTGAAAGTTCCGTGGGGCAGGGTCTATGTATATTTTGTTAAACATTAGCTAACTGTGCTGGATAATAGTATGTGTTCAAGAAACATATTGAATGACTGAAAGATCACCATAGAATCATAAAACTCTTGGTTACAAATTCATTTCTTGCACACTTGATCTCATATGAGCACCTTACTTCCAGTACATTGTTGCATTTATATTAACCTGCTATGGCCCATTTTTAATATAATCATCACTCATCTCTAGATATTTTCGTGGTTTCCTTCTATGAGTTAATTACATAGCTACAGTGTCTGTCATCCTGATTTTAAATCTATCCCCTTCCCCCTTAACTGCTATCTTACCTTAGACAATATATTAGTGGTAAGCCTCAGTTTACTCATTTATAAAGGGAGATATAATAATAGTATCTACCTTTTGGAGCTATTGTGAGAAATAAATTGTTTAGCACATCTGACAAAAGTTAGCATGCAATAAATTTTAACTATTCTTATTATATTTAACCACATATTCATTCTAAATATTATCCATATAATTGCTTACTTAAATAAAATAGGTTCTTATTTCTAGTAAGCATGGGGCATGCAACCCTTGGCAGAAATAGAGATTATAATAACTTTCAATATACTTGTAAAATGTAAAAGAAAACAAGAACAATCATATACCTACACTCAAGAGGAGAACAGGAAGGTGTTGGTTTTCTTATCTTCCCTGAGTTGCAGATGAATTTTTGTTAACAATAGAGCTAGTCCTCTGACTCCCAATACCCTCTGAGTTAGAGTTGGCTTTCAAAAATTATGTCAAGATTGAAGAAAATACTTGCATATTGAGAAGGGATTAAATATCATTCCTCTAAGAAATCTCAGTGAGATTGTTTCCATACAAGTCATCAAACATTTCCTGATTCAATATAGCAGACATATATTCCTTCCTTTTTATTCAATAGTACTGAGTACTAATAATATTTTTGGTTCTGCAATGGGAAATACACAAGGCTGGGAATCCAGTCCCATACATCAGATCTAAGAAGAGAGCTTGTAAAGCCAGAGAAGATTGCTCTCCACTGACAGTGTTACAAGGAGCATTTTGCCTTCCTTCACGTTTTGAAAAAGTAATCAGTCAACTTCTAGCGACCTACTGTGGGAACACCCCAAGGTATGCCACTCTAAGGGCATGCCACAAGCCAGGTTCTTAAATTTGTTCCCCCTTGAGAGACAATACTAAGATGCATTTATCTATACTTAGCTTCCTGGTTGTTAATTAGGTGCTATATCATTTGGAAATTAAAGAGGTTCATGAAAAGTTGTCATTACAGAAATCACATATGGGGAATCAGGAATTGGGGCAGGCCTTGAAAGGTGGACAAAATTTTGATTGGCAGAGAGTAGAAGCTAAAGGGTTCCAGTTTTCCTTTAAATATAGAGAGACTTGAAGAGAAATGATTTCCCTCTCCTCCTCATTACCTCAATATCTAGCCAAATCTGTCCTTAACCCACCAAAGAACTCTGAAATGCAGTTGCTCCTGTAGTACAGGAGCATCTGTACAGCCATATTTTATTTCAGTGTTTTGAAAACTTCACTCTATGCGAAATATAAGCAGGAATATGAAATGTGAGACTGGAAACTGTTGATCTCAACAAGGACTGAGATGAAATGTCAATAGGATAGTTTCCATTTTCTTGGTTTTCAAGTTAATTTGATTTAAGACTTACACGGTTGCTCTTCATTGAGAGAAAAGGTCTGGAAAGAGAAGCTTCTCTTCTAGTACCAGCCAACTGCCATCCTGGAAGAATTTACCTAGTTTTTAATTGTTATACAGTTTTTAACAAATGTGAATTGAGCTCATATTTCATAGAATAACTGCTGGCCCTTTGTCATTTTTCTTATAACTTTAGGGTCTGTGCCTGTGCAATCTGAGCATATTACTCTGAACAACTACCAGCAAATTCTACTTAGCTTAAAATGTCAGAGAAGAAAGAGGTTTGCTTTTCTGGTAGCCTGGATGGTATTTTCATATGTCTCCACAAAACCTAATACATTGACTTAATAAAATTAAACTGAACTGGGTTATAACTGTTTATCATATTTTGCTTTGTTTTTTTTCTGACAGTTCTTCAGAAGCACATGAAACCAATGAATAATGGCCTTCAGGAGGAAAGCAAGTAATGCTCTTCATTACATATGTTTAAAATATGTTTGTTGTGTTAAGTTGCATCTACTCAATTAATACTTTCACTTTATTTTATTTTCAAAAAACTAGTTGAAAATTAATCCCTAGTGACAGGTCCCTAAGACTCAGTTGATGATTTATAATGATGAGAATTGTTCTGGAGTCCTTAAGTTGCCCACTCCAGCAGGGGCTAAAATGAATTCAAGTCCCAGATGCCTGGCTCATAATTCTATTCACAGATGCTACTATGTTGTAGAATATGGGATCAGCAAACTACAGTCAGTGGGCTAAGTCATGCCCACTGCTTCATTTTATAGAATCCACAAACTAAGAATGCTTTTAATATACTTACATGGTTTTAAAAATCAAAATAAGGATACTATTTTGTGGCACATGGAAATTATATGGATTTCAGATTTCAGTGTCCATAAATAAGGTTTTCTTAGAGCACAGTCATGCTCATTCATTTATATATTGTCGATGGATGGTTTCACTCTATGATGGCAGAGTTGAGTAGTTGTGACAGAATACATATGACCCATAAAGTTAAAATATTTACTATCTGGCACTTTATAGGGAAGACTTATAGAGAAAAGAGCTCTAAATTTAAATTGAAATAAGGAAAACTTAGTCAAGTTCTAGCTTGGTAACATGCTAGATATATAACTTTTTGGAAAGTTTTTCACAATTGTAAGCCTCTCAGAACTCTCAATTTGAAAAATGAAAAAGCAAATCTTAAAGTAGGAAAAATAATAGTGAAATTTTATGGGAGACTCTAAAGCAATGTAAAATTAAAGAATGTTAATTTAGTTAGATGTGTGCAACCATTTGTTCCAGACATTTTTAAATTGGGAATTTGGTTACGGCTTACCAAAAGATTTGTACTTAATTTTAGAAAAACAATTTGGGTGCACTGTAAAGTAAGAATAGAAGAGAAATTCTTACAGATTAACAAATTCAACTCCTTAATTCATCCAGTAAAAGGCTACCCTTTCGTTCTTTCCAAGGAATCTGCAGTGAACTTGTAGAGGGAAATGTATGTAAAGGTTAGCGTCACCTTTTCAGTTCAGATATGATGACAGATATAGTGTGCATATATATGGTGTGTAACATGTGAAAGAGAAAGCATACTCAAGGGGCACACTTGTCCTTGATGCCTCAACTGGCCTTGTAAAATAATAAAATTCTTCTAATTAATAAAACTGTCAGTTCCAAAGCAACCAAGGTGGAAATAAATCACAGGAAGATTCACTTTACAGCAGAAGGCACAGGAAAGGTCTGCGTGTCTTTAAGTGGGTATTGAACCCAGTGTATGAAGACAATTGAAGGAAGCTCCAGGAAGCCTGGCTGCTGGGCCTTCAGACAGACCGCTGGCAAGAGGCAGACAGACAGCTCTGGCTTTCCTTTCACAATCAGAGCCTTTCCGGTGACATTCCACTGTACAGAATGATGCCACTTCTGTCAGTGAGCCAAGTTCTCAGCTCAACAGCGCCAATCTGTTCTGAACAAAGCTAAGCACCTGGTCGGTGACTGTTTTGATAGTCGGCTTGGCTCCTGGGGTGGGTGGGTCCAGAAAGGATATGCACCAAAATGCTTTTGACTCGGGCCCTTGGGGGGACATAAAGGTGGACAAGGATAAGTACAGGAGGAAAAGTATCTCCTGGGTTGGCTATAAACCCAAGACAAAATTGCAGGATTAGGGACTCATCAGTGGGTCAGAAGTGACCCCTAGTGGGGTCTGCAGCTTTCTTCTGCTCAGTTAAAATAATCTCTGCCATAAAATACGCCAGGTGATGCTTGATGAAGTCAAAAGAAAGTAAAAAAATACACCTAGATTTAGAAATAAGTGAAGACAGAGGGAAAATATTTTTTTAAAGGAAAGTTAACAAGGAATAATACAAGGGAGAAAGAAAGAGCCCAAATCAACTAAAAGAAAAAGCATAAAAAATCCATGTTGCCTACCTATCTGAGAATTCATTAGCCTTGGTAAGGCGAGCACTGGTTACAAACACTAAAACAAATAGAATCATATCTCTCTACAATTTAAAATCTCTTGAGGGCCTGCCATTGGACTTAAAAGTAAAAACCAAACTCCTTTGCAAAGCCACCAGGGACCAGTGTAGTCCAAATGCCCTTATTCTTTATTTTCCCATTGTGACCAGTTTCCTTCTTGTTTACTATCCATGCTGGTGGGTTTTAGGTTCCTCTAACAAATGAGTTTTTTCCTGCCTTAGGACCTTTGCACTGATTGCCCTGTCAGCCTAGAATTAACCCATAGCTGGTACCATTCTGTCATTCAATCTCAATTTAAACATCTCTGTCTATCCTAGTGTAGCAATAGCCCCCCCTTACCTTAATGCCACCAATCACCATCACTGCACCCTATTTTATTTATTTCATAGAACTTATTATATTCTATCATTCCCACCTGCATTGATTTTTTTTATGTTTATTGCTTATCTTTTTCACTGGTGTGCAAACTCTATGAGAGCTGCATACTTGAAATGGGCTCATGATATAGACCTGCTCAGTATTCATGTGTTGAATGAATGAATAATCAATTGAAACTGTTTGCAAATATAAACCTTTTAAAAAGTTGGAGTAAGATTCAGCCCTTTCTCCATATACATCTCCATTGAAGAAATTAAAACCCTTAATAAGTGTGATTTATCCACGGTCATAAAATTATTTGTGCAAAGAACCACAGACCCTTACTATATTAGTCTGATAATGATAAAGAACTGAGTTGCTGGTTCCAGAAGTGAAGCTGAATGAATGACTCTTTACACAGAGAAGCATCCTGCAGTCTATAGATAAAGCTCAATTAAGTTATTATACCACTTTGCATCTTCTCTCTAGACAGACTATGAAACAAAGAGGAGAATGTCTAACCAAATAAGGAATTAAGGCCTACAATTCATGCTTCTGCTGCTTCAGTAGGATATAGTGAATACGGATTGCAGAAAAGGGTGGGAGGCTTCTTTCTGAAATCTGTGGATTACCTGGAGACGGTTATTCTGTATAGTGTGAGGAGGGACCACACTTAAGTCCTTAGGTCTAGGCTGGTGGAAAGGCAGTATCTTGGCCTGCAAATTCTATTGTCTTTGTAGTCTAAATCATAGATGTAATCATCAGAGCCTCCATTTATCAAAGAAGTGAAATATTGACTTAAATTAAGGAAGTGAAACCATCCAAGGGCTTCCCACTCATATGGAGGGTGGCCAGGCATTTAGGTGTCAGGCTTCACAGGAACCAATAACCCACATGTCCTTCTAAAACATATAAAGAAATACTAAT
Organism: Dasypus novemcinctus; assembly: GCF_030445035.2. Taxonomy (NCBI): domain Eukaryota; kingdom Metazoa; phylum Chordata; class Mammalia; order Cingulata; family Dasypodidae; genus Dasypus; species Dasypus novemcinctus. Next base: position 23,936,165 of record NC_080675.1, read on the forward strand.
TGCATAATTATATTTTAAACACAGGAATCTGCATCATCAAGGCTGGTTTCAAATCCTCTAGGGGACAGACTACGAAAGTAAGATATCCTCATTACAAAGTAGCATTGACTTGGGAAGTGGTAAATTCAGAGACTTACTTAACAGGTCACTGACTTCGATTGCAACAATATTTTTTCCACTCTATACATTTGCTTTTATATTATAGAAAACAATTCACTTAAAGAACTTTCATTGAGATCTTGACCTTTGCCACAAACTGTGCTTAAGCACTAGAAACCAACCAATGACCAAAACCAATTTTTAATTTATTAGTAGGAAGCATGGCATTACCTATTCCTTATCTCCAACTAAGTAAATAAATGCAATCAATATTTTGGGACCATGATAACATGAACAGTAGGGTTTTCAAAGAGAAAGTGGGGGAGCGGATCTAATTTAGTGGTTGAGTGATTGCTTCCTATGTATGAGGTCCAGGGTTCAACCCCCAGTATCTCCTAATAATAAACAAATAAATAAAAGATAAAGTAGGCTATTGGAATTTTTTTAAAAAGAGAGAGAAAAAAATGGGTATTAAAAAGCATTCAGAGAGGAGGTTGTGTTGAATACTTTGGAAATAAAATAATTTGTGATGCTCCTTTTGAGATATTTTTGATCCATTAAGAAACACATCATCAGTAATCATCAAAAGTCTTACCTGTGAAGTATAAAGTACTGAGTGATTTTTAGGGTTAAACTCTTTTAGTGTAACTTTGGGAGTGACTTTGTATTTTAAAATCATGTATTAGCTCCATATAGTTCTCTGAATCCAAGGCATCAAATGAGACCCTTTCTGAAGATGCTGCTAGCTAGGTTATGTTATATTCATAACCCTCTTCTGCTCCTGTTCACTACAAGCCTTTTCAGCGCCTAATGTGCAGTTATATCTAAAATCTCCTCTTTCCCTCTAGTGGAAACAGCAGTGCAGCTTTGTGCAGGGAGTCTGTTGAGATTTAAACTGTTTCCAAACAAGTTTTATCTGGTTTACTGCATACTGTGGAGCCCAAGAAACTGAGTCGTTTGTCTCTGTAGACTCCTGAGAGTATCGAAGAAATAAGCCATCGGTGGGTCACAAAGCAATAAAGAATACACCTCGTAGGGGATTTGTAGATGTATTTCAAACTCTCAAGGTGCAAGCAAATGTGGCTTATTTATACAAGATAACTTGGGAAGGCCCCTTGAATATATAACCCCAGAGAATATCAGGATTGAGTATGTATGAGAAATTGCTTACCAAGTTTCTTGAACCATGTACAGGCAAATGTGTGAAGGAGGAAGAGCACTGGCTTGGGGAGGAAATCTTAGGGCTACTGTTCTCCTTTAGCACTTAAGGCCAGTCATTCGATAATTCCAGACACCACTCTTCTCATCTATGAAATGGAGAGTTCAAACTGGATTCATTCTCCAAAAGTTCCTGCTACCAACAATTTCATACATTATTCACAGCTCCTGCCCAATGGTTATCATTTGGAAGTTGCATTTGAGATAAGTGTTTTTTCTGTCTTATGTTAATTAAAAAATCCTCTCTGGCTACTAGTCAGATACTGTTCACTGAACACAAAATAACTAGTATAATGAATATTACTATCTGGAGTTCTAATATTTTTAGTCAAAACGCAGGGTATTTTTGTTAGCTTATACTACTGTTGGGGTTTTCAAATGACTGAAAAATGTTACCAGTCACCCACAGTTTCCAGGACCCCAGCAGGGATCCCCTGGAGTGCATGATCTCTGTGACCTTTCTTTAGAGTCCACTGATTCTATAGTCATCTAAATTTTCCTAGTTAAGAAAGTAAGAAGAAGAAGAAAGGCAATGATTGCTTTAAGAAATAAATCATAGACACCCCACCCAAGGTGCTCTGACTATTGACGACATTTGAACCTCCTGTTTACACAGAACTATATTAGTACAATGGTAGGCTATCTGAATGGTGAGGTTAGAGAAACAGCAGTCAAACTATCCTACGCTTCAACAGTTTTCTTTCCCTCCACATGTTACAGAGACTCAAAGTCCTTTCTGCAAAGGCTAATGCTTAAGAATAAAACAATTGGGACTTCCCTCTTGGAACATTATTTTAATACCAAACATGTTGATTTTCATGGCATATTAATGAGTCATCATTTTTAAAGGCACTTTTTAGGTGCCCTGCTGGAAAGTCAAATAGGAATGGGTGGAGTAAAAGGAGTAAAAGGATCAGAGAAGCCTAATGATGAATACCATATGAAAAAGTGGATGACACAGGAAGGGAGTGCATGGGCGAGAAGCCAAGATGGGTAGATAGAGAAGACACCTTTATCTCTGAACAATTTCTCATGAACAGTGCCATTCTATATTACTCTGAAAATATTTATGTCTTATTCTCTTGTGCTGAGTTGAGACTGTACTCCAAGAAACAGCATAGTAAAAGTGCCACCAACCAACTGACAAGAGAGTGGGTCAAATAAGGAAATATATTTGGGTATTTAATGAGGCAAACATTCCTTCACTTTAATTCATTCAAAACACATTCATGGAATTGTGTCCACTGGAAATTTTATCTACCTTACAGATACAACCCCAGCTACTAGATATATATGTTATAAATCTAGCAAAAGCAAGTGACAAATTGCCTCATTTTCTCTTCCACTGGTTATATTTGGAATTAACTAGGAGTCCAAAAAATTAAGAGGTATCATTGTTCAGTGAGGAAGAAAGAGATTTGGTTGAGAGTGAAAACATATCTGTGCTAGTCAAGCCTCTACCAGCAGGTTGCTTTTAAAAGTTTTTAAAAAGCAAGTTAACATATATGGTCCTTTGTTTCTCTTCTGAAGAGCAAAAGGGCTGAGCTCTGATTTCTAAGGAAACATCCAGCTCTATCATTCTATGACTCTGGCTGACTCGTCCTTATATTACTGAGCTATTGGTTATTACCAGGCAATTTTTGAGGGCCTCTCTTCACATGGATATGTGCTGGGCATTATATCAAAATGTCAGATAAAAATTAAAAAAAAAAAATTTAAATCCTTGCATCCCTGCAATCTAGTGTTTATCTATGTATATAAACACAAGTTTAAACAATAACAGAGAGGACACTAATTCATTACAGCCTCCTGTGAATTATTACAATACACATGATGCAAGTTCAAAGATGTGTGAGGTAGGAAATGGAAACATTCCCTGAAATGATGTGTTGGGACAAGGTGGCAATTGAGAAAATCATTCTCACATTTCCTGTCACTCTGAGGGAAATGATTTGGAAGAGACGCAAGTTCAGGAACTGCTTTCATGAAGACAAGGCTTGCCAGTGAAAGAGGAGGTTTTACCAGAAGGTATATGGCCCTTAGATGGGAACATAGAATAATCAGCTTACGTGATATTTAGAAAGCCTTCCTAACAGGAGCAGATGAGCTTGACAGGAAATAAAATACAGAGAGATAATAAGGATCACTCCCAATTTTAACAGTGCATTAGGATCTGGATTTGAGGAACTAGTTATTGTGTTCAGATGATTCGCACATGGTCCTTAATACCAGATTTCAAGGCAGCTTGTAAAAATTACAAAAGAAACCACTTTCCAAGGAAAGGTTTTTAAAATATCTGATCTACTGTATAATTAAATTTTTATTAATTAAAATAGAATAGGACAAAAAAGAAAGAAAAAAATGCTAATCAATTCCCTCTCTAAAATGGCCAAAAACTTCCCCATCTGAAGACACCAAATGGAAAGTAGAAAACTTAAAATCTAATATTGTGTTACATGACCTATATATAGCCCTGACTTTAACTCCTCTGCTTGCTTATTATGTGGAATACGTGTCATTATATGTGTATTTGTATAAATATATATATACATGTATATATATAAATATATTCACCATTAGTATGTGCAATCTAAGTCACAGTCCTGCATATTTAATGTAAAATTTGATATTTTAGAATAGAAAATGGATTGAAAAAATTAGAGAGGTGTATAACAATCATGAGGATAATTTCATGGATTGTTTTTAAAGCCCTAAAGAATTTTTAAAAGTTATTCAGATTTCTTTTTTTTCCCCAATCTTCTTTTTTTGTCTTATTTTTTTAATATTACATTCAAAAAATATGATGTCCCCATATACTCCCCACCCCCCTCACCCCACTCCTTCCCCCATAACCACAATCTCCTCTATCATCATGAGACATTCATTGCATTTAGTGAATACATCTCTGAGCACCACTGCACCTCCTGGTCAATGATCCACATCGCATCCCACACTCTCCCACAGTCCACCCAGTGGGCCATGGGAGGACATACAATGTCCGGTAACTGTCCCTGCAGCACCACCCAGGACAACTCCAAGTCCTGAAAATGCCCCCACATCTCATCTCTTCCTCCCATTCAGATTTTTTTTTCTGAAAAATAATTCAAATTGCTTTAATAAATAAAATCTCATGAATACAAGCCAAAAAACCAGTCATTCTGGAAGAAATAGTAGGGGAAAATGAAACTGAACTGAAATTAAAGAACTTTGCACAGAGGTCTGTTTTATGTTGACATTACTTTTTTCAGGAATTTTGGTCTTTTCTTCTGGGTGGTAGGGGAAGGACATTTCTTGCTTTATTTGCCAGAACAGTTCCTTTCATACAAGTCTAGCAATCCCCTCATTTTGAGGAACTTTTCTCTATTCCAAATATGTGAGAGTAGAGGGGAATGCTTATGAAAATAAGAAACCCACACATGCTGAGGTAGACTTTTGAGTGAAGCTGGGCCAATCAGAATTCATTTTGAAAGTGTTCTTAGTTGGAATTAATGGAAAAGACAGAGACTTTATCTGCTCACAACCATGGAAAATGTAAGCATCAAACTCCTTGGGGATCATACAGGAATAAAGCAGTATCTTGAACAGTCAAGGCACAATGGAATACATCCATGACAGGGTGTTATTTTATTTTGTTCAACTACTGCCTTCAATTATTCTCTACCTATTATACTTTCTCTCCCCTTTACAAAATTTGGGGTTGATTCCATAATTCCATGACTTTCTGTCTGCTTTAATAAGGCTGTGCACCTGTCCAATTTGTAATCGAATGTTAATGTCTTATTAATGGTCTTCTTCCTGCCCTGAGCCTATTGATTCATAGCCTTTCTCTCTTAATCCCTCCATATTTTAGAACAGGGAGATGAAGGATTGATGAAAAATATGACTTTGTCCTTAATTGGTGCTGATGCCATCTTCTCTTGGCTGACAACCCTTCATGAAGTCTAAGTTTCTCATGGACTACATACATGAGTTGGACAGAGGCCTCCAAACAGCCTAGTTCTTTGACTTAAATGAATTTTCTACTCCTTTTTCCATTCACATAGCCATGCTTTGCAAATCAAGCAGCACTTTTGGATGAGGCATCAGCAATGTTGCTCAAGTCTCTTTCCTTGGCAGGCAGGAAGATCATCCATCTCTCTCATGACTTATGGCACGGATGCAGCCATATTACCTCTCTTTCATCCTTGCCACCATTGGCTGCTTCAACTAATCTCTGGCCTTCGATAGTCTTCTGGTGCCAAGGAGAAGTCCCTACTTTGGTTCATGCACCAAAATCTCCTAAAATTTCTCTCAACCTCAGTGGTTATAGGTGGATCTCCAGGGTTTTCATTTCAGGAAGCAGGTAGCTGCTTCATCAATTCTGATAATTCTAGTACCACTTACTAAGTCTCATGAGGCTATGTATGGTGGCTCTCAGCTTTGGAGCTTTATCAGAAAATCTGTGAAAATAAAAGAAACCCATCTGGAAGGAAGAAAATTAAACCAAATCACAATGAAAAGCAAGGGTTTGAAAAAGAGTGAAAATCAGTGGTCTTTAAGTCGTTTGTTCTGATTGTTTCTGGGCCAGCTTCACCTAAGAATTTCCTATGGTATAGTTACATGAAGAAGTTAGTATTCCATTCTGTTTAAGTAAGTTTGTATATTTTAAAATAATTTAGACTTCCTGGGAAATTAAGTTTGATTCTGTTCATAGTAAAACCAACTCTAAGTAAACATCAAAATCACCAAAGAAATTATTTAGGTAGAGAGCTAGAAAGAGTGAGGGCAAGAGCAAGAATGAGCGAATGAGAGAAAGGAGAGAAAGAGAGAAAAAAAAGTGAGAGAGAAAGAAGGAACTACTACTTCAGGCATAGAGATTTTGACACAATGACTCAAGTGAAGAGTTGGGCTTTGTATGTATTCTTTTAAAAGATCTTTGTTTTTCTTCTGAAGTAGAGAAATACTAAAGATATTTGAGCTTAGTCATTTCTTATCTGATAATTAGTAGGTTTACAGTATTTTGCTAATTTTAAAGGTAAAAATGTAGTACTGTCTTCTATTTGAAAGGCTGATACTGCAATCTCTAAATTTTTCATTTGCTTTAACACACAAGGAGAAATCAAATGCATATACTTAGCAAGTCAGAAAGGACATTCTGGGTTATCAAAGCCATCATTGGATAAAATATACTTCAGTGTTTTTAAAGCATTCAGTATAGTTAATTATCTAGGCTGGCCTTGAGAGTCTCCAGAGATCATGCCCCCACTGCCTTTTTTGGCAGTTTGTTCCATTAAATACATCAAACAATTTGCATTCAAATTGGAAGAGAAATTGGGGCCAGAAAGAGGGAAAACATTTTTTCTCTTCTTGTAACATTTTGCTTAGTTTCACACATTTCCCAAATTGCAAGGTGCAGTGCAAGAGACTCACTAGCACTGATTGTTGACTTGTTATTACTGAAATCCTATCAAATTTTTCAGCACTCACATGCAAAAGACACTGGTGTTTATTTGTCTATGAAATGTTTACTCAAATTTAAATCTAATGAATAAATAGACTGAAAACAAATGCTTAAACACACACACACAGACATACAAACTATTGTTCTAAGATAAATAACTGCAGCCTGGATGTCTGAGATCCTTTTTTTAAGTATATACAGACATCCACAAATAGCTCTAACCTCCCTCTGATGTTGTGTGGCGCCTTCTGCAGAATTTTCCCCGTCAGATTATCTATGCTCCTTTTGCATTGGACTGGGCTTCAGAAAAGAAAATATTTATGAATGATATATTCTCTTTTCCTTTTTTCATCTTATCCACAGACACAGACAACAACTTATTAGTGTGAAAATTCAAATTTAGTTAGTAAATTCATCCTTCTTACCTTGAAGAGGCCTATTTTCTACCAAAATCTTTGCCACAAATATCTTTCCTCTCACAATTTAGTTTGCCTTTGTTTCTGATTCCCATTGCACTGATAAAAAATCATACCTCTGTGAGGCTATAACTTAAAAATAATTGATGATCTCTCTACTACAAATAATGTGACTAGGTTTGCAAATGGGGTGAACCTGAGATCTGGCCAAAAATAAAACTGAAACTTTAAAACAGTCCCAGGATTAAAAAAAAACCCACAAAAAACCTTTCCTTATTTCTTTACTTTAAAACATTAAATCTAACCACATAAAAGTGTTCTCATGGGTGATGGAGAAGTTAGGCTACAGAGGGCATGTCTAGTTCTGTGAAAGATGGGAAGTTAAAGTAAATAGTAAGTATAGAAATTTACTGCTTAAAAGCTTTCTCATGGAAATGTAAGGTGGCCTATGCTCTCAGTCACAATACTTTCTTTAATGGATCTTTTAGTTAGAAAGACAAGGAATGCCTTGTTCCTAAACTATATACCTATTTGCAAAAAAAAAAAAAAAAAAAAAGAAAAGTAGTCTAAAGGAGGAAAATAAAGTGCTTTCTATTTGATCCTAATATCAAAGAATGTTAATGATGGAAAAGGCCTTTGGGATCACCAAGTCTAACACCTTCACCAACAAATATGAAAAGTACACTGCAGAGATGGGGCTGATGTAAGCCACAGAGCTTGTCAGGCCTATCTGACTAATGACAACATAATGTATCTTATCAAGTGCAGCATCCTGACCATAAATTATAATGCCCAAAGAAGAACAATGAAAAGGTTAGTGAAACTTAGTTTGCCTGAATTAAATTTTCATTTTCAACTCTTTGCTCACTTTTGTCAAATTTCTAAGCAAACCTATATGTTGTGATTATATGCTATTGTCCTTTCAAAGCAGGACAATAAATAACTAAAGTAGTTATTTACCTGTCAAAAAATTCTTAAAAAAAATTATGGGCCAAAAATTATTTTCCAAAGAACCAGTCAAGATGATTAAAAATAATCAATTAGATTCTTCTTCTCCTCCTCCTCCTCCTTTCTTTTTCTTTCAGTTATCACTTTTTATTGAATAATTGCCATCTAAATGCTATTAGGTGAGGATAGGCAAGGAAGACTGAGGGGGTGTGGCACAAAGTGGAGGATTGAAACCCAATGAGGAGAAAAGTGTCTCCAGTAGTGGATGGTGGTAGCCCAGCACCTGGTGTGGGTTCCATCTCTAGAGATGAGGACACATAGTAGGACAACCTGGCATGAGCCAGCACTCAACCCATCAGAAGAAGGAGAGTGCCTGTGTGTGGGGGGAAAGGAACACTTGCTCACAGGGGGGATATCTGAAGAGGTATTAGTGCCCAATGGGGTGAAGAAAGTGTCCCCACAAGAGGGCTAATCAGCACGTGGAGAGAAAGAACTAGTTGATCTTATGATGTTGGATTGTGATTGAAAGATTAAATGTGAATATATAGTTTTAATATTCATAGAGAGATATAAAATAAATATTGATAAAATCTGCATTTCTATTTATGCATATACACACATTTATTAACACATACACATACTTATGTGCATATATGCAAGTAATTCATATACTTCATTTATTCCTTGCCTCTGACCCCTGATAGGGTGTGGAAGATGTGACACCTAATTTAAAGACATATTGGTCTTCAAATATTATTATCCCCTACAAGGATCCAGAGTTTCTTGGAGAAATGACTAGATTCCATGGCTGGGATAGGGAGAGTACAAAATGAGTCTAGAATATCTTGCCAAATATTAAAGAAGTACTCAATGAAAGATGAGTACCATCAAAGAGACATCGAAGCCAGCTCATAAACATTTGTACTGGTCAATTCTGGAACAACCTAAAGCACCTCCTGTTGAAACAATAGACACACCTCAAAGGTGGGAATCTTTAAAATTTAGTGGTAAAAATAAATTCTGTTGCAAAAGGTCCTGGTTTCCTGCCCCTCCACCTCTGCCCCTTGCAGGCATATGGCAGGGATATCCTCCTAGGTTATCTGTAGCTGGTGGGGCTGTGTAATTAGTTCTGACCAATGGGTTGTGAGTAGAAGTGACAAGCGCCACTTGCAATCAGGAGTTGTAAAAAAGATACAAGATTTCCTTTCTTTTGACATGAAAAATGGTAGTGTTCCAGTTAGAGGTTGCGCCCCAGCCTAGGCTCAATACCACGTAGAATAAACCTTTATTGTAGAGTCATTGAAAGGCTGAGGGACTTTTTCCTGCATTATATCCTAGTAAACCCTGACAGATTTAGAATTTCTGCAATGGCAGCAGAGGGTCTCCCTTCAGAAATGTGATGACCAATTTCTTTGGTTCTCTGACTTTTGAGATGTCTGCTGGTACTGAAACAAAGATTCCCATTTAGCATTCTGCAACCATTTATAATTGTGGTTTCTAATCCTGAACATGGCTTTTATGGGCTCTGTGATTTGGAACAAGTTGCTTGACCACACCGTGTGCCAGTTTCTTTGTCTGCAAAATATGGGTAATAATATTTCCTGTCATAGGTGTTTTGAAGATGATTATAGTTAATATATTTTAGTGCTTGGATTAAGTCCACACATAGGTGGATTCTATGTGTATGTTTATTAATGTGTGATAAAGTTTTTAAAGTCCACGCCTTCATCACTAGTTAGGTATAGTTGATGGAAATTTTACCGTCTTGCTGCTCTTCTCCATTCCATTCACTGCTTATTTGAGGTGTTAAAGTCTGCCCTTGCCTGTCTGTGCTGAAAGGGCACATCTTTAAATCAGGGCATTTATCACAACTTTCAAGAAGTTCTTAATTTCTTTATCTAACAATTGCTCACACTTCCAACTACAAATATTTCTCAGAATTTTCATAAACAGGACTGCACAATGCAGGAGCATAGGAAACTTTCTTGTAGTATGCTCTGCAAAATGCCAGAGACAGCTGCTTTTTTGTGGAAATGGGACACACTTTAATTTATGTAGAGATATCTATGATCTGCTCTAGCTTTGACCATAGGAGGGGATTAATTGCTCAAAAATTTGAGGAGGTATAGCAGCTTTCTGAATTGTTATTACAATCTGAATGCAATTTCCTTATTTTATGGAAATATCAACTCCCTATGCAATACAAACACACTGTCTTGCTGCATCTATTTGAGTTGTTACTATTTAAATATTTTGCCATCATGTAGGTGAGGTAGGCATAGCTCTAGTATTCTGGGATTTATTAAAGGTCATGGGATTTGGCAGGAAATGAATTTGCAGGAAATGGTAAGTTCTTTCTTGGGTGCAATGCTTCTGTTTTGGAGAAAGTATGTTATTTATTGTTTTATGTATTTCACATTTCCAATTCTACTAAAATAAATCTCAGAATCTCATATTTAGAAATATTATACTTGACATTATAGGAAATTTATAGTTACTTAAGAGGAAAATAATTTATTTTGTGAATGTGTTAAAATATCCTCTCTTTTCCTCAGTTTCTGTTTATGAAATCAAAGATAACCTTGAAATGAATCTACTCTTTTAGAGTATATGTTCTCCTTGGACATTTATTAGCAACTCTAACATTTCATTCCGATGTAAATTTTAGTTACTGTCCTATACTTTACAACCAACTTTTCAAGGTTTATGTCAATTCCTAATTTGATTTTAAATGTGGCATGAATACATGTGACATAATTTGAGCTTCAACTTCCTTCATTAACATCCTATACTTTTGTTGAATTTCTTATGCAAGCAGCAAAGACAGCAGGAGACAAATCAAAATCAATTTTAATTGTTATTTATGGGATGGAGATGTGCTCAGATTCTTGCTGAAAGTGAACTCTCTATAATTCTTAGGAGAAAAATAGTGCAGAAAATTTTGTGTGTAGAAGTTAAATATCTCCCTCAAATAAGTTGCTAAAGTCGTTCCTTTGTTTTTGAATAAAATTGGTTTATGATTCTTTCCTTAAGTTATTATAAAGCAGAAGTTCTGGATTTTGAAAGTTAAACTTAGGCTTCTGAACAAAGTAATCTCCCTTACCTGCTTTTGTTTTGTGTGTCTCCGAATTCACAATAGGTCAGAAACACATGAATTCATACTTGGAATTTTCTGTAGAAATAATGTTACATTTTTAACACCCTAATATTCAGGATAGAATTATAACAAATTTCATATTTTATCTGAAATAAAATAAATTTTATAGTATATTGTGAATATATTATGTGATGCAATCTGTTAATCAATGTACAACACTAACCAACTACAAATTTTATTCTGTTAAAGAAGCTTTAGATTATGTAAATGTTATCTCAAAACTGTAGGGAATTCCCACATATCCCATCTCCTTCCTCTCCCACACTTTCCCACACTAACAACATCTTTCATTAGTGTGGTACATTTGTTAAAATTGATGAACATATATTGAAGCATTTTACTAGCCAAGGCCTATAGTATACACTGTAGTCTACAATTTGCCCCACACAAATATATAGGTTTTGGCAAAATTTGTAATGGCCTATATCCATCATTACAATTGCAATGTCATGCAGGACAATTCCAATGTCCCAAAAAATGCTTCCATTTTACACCTATTCTTCCCTTTCCCTTACCTCAGAAACTCTTGTGATCCTTGCTTTTATATGAATGATACAAGTTCTCCCATTGCTAGAAAAATCATAAATCTACTTTAATCCATAGTTGCTTCTACCCTCATGTTTGCTTATTCCTCAGTCTTGAAGATTTGGGGCTAGTGATGCCAGCCATATCTACAACCAGGGGATGGCTTAGATCCCCTTTGGGCAGATGGATACAACTGTATTGCTTGCAGCTGAAGATACTCTACTTCCTGGGATGGGCATTTTCATCATCATCCATTTGTTAGTTGTTCTGGGTGAGTCCAATGAGCTGGTGAGTAAGTACTGCAAATCTACTAATCATATTCACTAATACATCAAACAGATTATGCACCATGGCCAAGTGGGTTTCATTCCTGTTATGGAAGAATAGTTCAACATAAGAAAATTAATCAATGTAATATACCACATTAACAGAGTGAAAGAAAAAAAATCACATGATCATCACTGTGGATGCAGAAAAAGCATTTGACAAACTACAGCATCCTTTCTTGATAAAAACATATCAATAGATAGGAATGGAAGGAAACTTCCCCCAAATAATAGAAGGTATATATGAAAACCCATAGCTAACATCATATTCAATGGTGAAATGTTAAGGCTTTCCCTCTAAGGTCTGGAACGAGATAAAGATGCCCACTGTAACTGCTTTTATTTAACATTGTGTTAGAAGTACTTTCGCAAGCACTTTGGCAAGAAAAAGATATAAAAGTCAATCAAATTGGAAAGGAAGAAGTAAAAATTTCACTATTAGCAGATGATATGATCCTATACACAGAAAGCCCTGAGGAATCTTCAGCTAAGCTTCTAGAGCTGATAAACGAGTTAAGTAAAGTGGCAGGACATAAGGTTAACATGCAGGAACCAGTCACAATTCTGTACACCAATAATGAGAAATCTGAGGAGGAAATCAAGAAAAAATCCATTTACAATAGCAAGTAAAACAATCAAATACTTAGGAATAAACTTAACTAAAGATGTGAAGTACTTGTACCCAGGAAACTACAAAACATTGTTAAAAGAAATCAAAGAAGACCTAAATAAATAGAAGAGTATTTCATGTTCATGGATTGGGAGACTAAATATCATTCAGATGTCTGTCCTACCCAAATTTATTTACAGATTTATTGCAATCCCAATAAAAATTACAACAACATTTTTTACTGAATCAGAAAATCTAATTATGAATGGTAAGGGGCCCTGAATATCCAAACCATATTGAAAAAGAAAAATGAAATTGAAGGAATCATGCTACTTGACTTTAAAGTATTCTACTAAGTTACAGTGGGCATGGAATTGGCTCAAGGATAGACATACTAACAAATGGAACAGAATTGAGAGTTCTGATGTAGATCATTGCATATACCATCAACTGACAAGGCCATCAAATCCACTCAAATGGGACAGAATGGGCCCTACAACAAATGGTGCCTGGAGAACTGGTTATCCATGTACAAAAGAATGAGAGAGGATCACCATCTCATGCCCTATATAAAAATTAGCTCAAGATGGATCAAAGACTTAAAGAGCTAAGACCTTAAAGCTCCTAGTAGATAATGTAGGGAAGCAGCTATGAGATCTTGTAGTAGGAAATGGTTTCATAAACATTATGCTCCGATTGCGAGGAACAATAGAAAACAATAGATAACAATTAATTTAAAATTAAAAACTTTAGTGCTGCAGAGGAGTTTGTCAAGAAAGTGAAAAGACAATCTATTCAAAGGGAGAAAATACTTGGTAGCCATCTATTCAATAAGGTCCTAATATTCAGTGTATATAAAGAAATCCTATATCTTGAAAACAAAAAGTAAATCAACCCATTTAAAAATGGGCAAGAGATTTGAATAGACACTTCCCCAAAGAAGAAACTAAAATGGCTTAAAAGCACATGAAAAAATGCTCAACATCACTAACTATTAGGGAAATGCAAATGAAAACTACAATGAGATATCATCTTACAACTATTAGACTGGCAGTAATTAAAAAAAGAAAGAGGACTACAAGAGTTGGAGTGGATGTGGAGGAAAGTGAACAGTGATCCACTGCTGGTGGGGATGTAGAAAGGTGCAGCCACTGTGGAGGGCAGTTTGGTGTTTCCTAAGGAGGCTAACTATAGAACTGGATATGATCCAACAATTCCACATCTGGGTATATAGCCAGAAGAGTTAAAAGCAGTGATATGAACTGATATATTCACAGCAATGTTCACAGCAACATTATTTCCTATTGCCAGAAGTTGGAAACAACCTAAATGTCCATTAACAGTTGAATGAATAAGCAAATTATGGTATATACATATAATACAATGGAATATTATTCATTCGTAAGAAGGACTGCAGTATTAACACCGTAGCACACTGTTTTCATCAGTGTAGCTTTGTAATATGCTTTAAAATCAGGAAGTGTGAGTCTTCCAACTTTGTTTAATCTTCATTTAAAAATTTAACAATTTTTCATCTTCCAATCCATGAGCATGGACTGCCCTTCCATTGATATAGATCTTCTTTGATTTCTCTTAGCTAGAATTTTTAGTTTTCCAAGTATAAATCCTTTGCATCCTTGGTTAAATATATTCTTAGATATTTTATTATTTTAGTTGCTATTGGAAATGGAATTTTTCTTGAGTTCCTCCTCAGGATGCTCATTACCAGTTTTTAGAAACACTACTGATTTTTGCATGTTGTTCTGGTATGCCAACACTTTGCTGAATTCGTTTACTAGCTTCGTGGCTTTGTTGTAGATTTTTTAGGACTTTCTATTTATAGGATCATGTCATCTGTAAATAGTGAAGGTTTTACTTCTTTCCTTCCAGATGAATGCCTTTTATGTCTTTTTCTTTTTTACTGCTCTGGCTAGAATTTCCAGTACAATGTTGAATAACAGTGGTGACAATGGACATCCTTGTCTTGTTACAGGTCTTAAAGGGAAAGTGTTCAGTAATTCTCCTTTAAATATGTTGTTACCTGGAGGGGGTGGGGGGAGGGCGGTATAAAATTTTCTTTTACTATCTTGAAGAAGTTTCTTCTATTCTTATGTTTCTACATGTTTTTACTAAGCAATGATTCCAGATTTTTCCAAATGCCTTTTCCATGTCAATTTAGATCATCATGTGTTTTTGTCCTTTTCTTTAGCTAATATGGTCTATTACATTAATTGATTTCCTTATGGTGAACCACCCTTGCAAACCTTGGATAAAACCCACTTGATCACAGTATGTAATTCTTTGAATGTGCTATTGGATTCAATTTGCCCATATTAATTGAGGATTTTTCCATCCATGTTCATTAGAGATATTGGTCTGTAATATTCTTTTCTTAAAGTATCATTATTTGTCTTTGGTATTTGGGTGATATTGGCCTTATATAATGAATTAGGAAATGTTCCCTCATCAATTTTTTTTTGGAAGAGTTTGAGCAGGATTGGTGTTAATTTTTCCTGGAATGTTTACTAAAATTCCACTTTGATGCCATCAGATCTTGGGCCTTACTATGTTAGGAGGTTTTTGATGACTGATTCAGTCTCTACTTATTACTGTTCTGTTGAGATCTTTGATTTCTCCTAGAGTCAGTGTAGATTGTTTTTGTGTTTCTAGGAATTTGTCCATTTCATTTGGATTGCCTAATTTGTTGGCAATGCTTATTTTTTCCTGTGGGGTCAGTCATAATGCCCCCCTCTCATTTCTGATTTCGTTTATTTGTTTCTTCTCTTGTATTTTCTGTCAGTCTACCTAACTGTTGATTTTATTTAAGAAGCAATTTTTGGTTTTGTTAATGCTCTCTATTGCTTTTAATATTCAATTTCATTTATTTCTGCTCTAATCTTTGTTAATTCTTTCCTTCTGCTTGCTTTGGTTTAGTTTGATGTTCTTAGTCTAGCTCCTGCATGTGTATACGTTTAGCTCTTTCTTCTTTATTAATATAAGTGTTTAGGGCACTTAATATCCCTTTCAGCATTGCCTTTGCTTCATCCCTTAAGTTTTGATATGCTGTGCCCTCATTTTCATTTGTCTCAAAATATTTACTGATTTTGCTTATAATGATTTTCTTTTAACAACATGATTTTTGTTAAAACTAATTGACTATATTTAATCAATTAATTGGGGAATGGGATTTATACTGCTTGTAATAATGGAATCCCCATTGGAAACAACTCTCCTTACTGGAGGAAAGAGTGTTAACTTTAAGGGACAGCACTCCAGTGAGAACAGCACAACTAAGCTACCTTGAGTGGTTTCTGCTTTGTTTAGCATAACAATAAGTGACAGCAGGCAAGAGAACAATTAAGAAGTGCTATATACTTGCTTGAAGAAAAGGCCTAGCATTTTGAGAAAAATGTGAATATATTCAAACAATGAATATGCTCTGAAAGGTTTAGGTTTTTAATCTAAAAAACACTTTTGTTAATGAAATTCCTGTAGGCAGTTCTATTTTGTTAACCTGGGTCTGAAACTCTCTATTTCTTGCCTTTTTTTAATCATTGAAAACACTGTTTATGTAATGTGATTTTTGAAACATAGCCGGGAAAACTTTGCTTTGATCTCAACTTCTTTTTATACTTTATACATTTATAACTACAGGGAAATAAATAAATCTCATATTTCTTTGGATTATCATATTTATTTTTTCTCCTTCTCTGGTATTTAACAGCCATGAGTATAAAAAAACTTTGTCCTTTAGGTTACTTGGAAGATGATACTTTAATTTTCCTTTCTTCCTTCTTTCCCTCTCTCACTCCCTTCCTTCCATCTTCACTGTTACTCAACAATTATTGAGATGTATTATATATGTGGTACCGTTCTATGTGTTGTAAAGGCAAAACAACGTACTAATTGTTCTTTGCCATCAAAAATCACATACCCTCTAAGGAGATAAAGAGACAATGCAATGTTAAGGGTAAGCAAGGGATATGATCAAAACACAGGTGGCTAACATCTCAACCAGTGATGATGTTGGAGAAGACATTTTAGACAGGTGATGCCAAGGCTGAGTCCTAAGATTTGAGTAACAGTTAGGGGGCTAAGATGTTTGTGGGTCATTCCAAGCATTGGAGAGAGTAGGAATATATACCTACTTACCTGGGAAAACTACAATTTAATGTTGTAAGATTGCAAACATTTAGACAGGGAAAGACACAGTATGCAGCTATCAAGGTAGGAAGGGGCCAGCTCAGAGAGAGGTGCATTTACTACACTCTTAGATTTTATCCTATATGGTATGGAGTGTCACTGAAACATTTGAAAGTATACTTGATACTCAAAGTATATCTTCTTAGCCCCATATGCTGAATATAGGCCCTTTCATTACAAAGATGCAAATTTCTGAATTTTAGAAGGTCGTCTGTTGATTTTTTGAGGACTTAAAGATATAATCCTTGCAAAATTAATAAAGTTTTGTGAAGAAACCCTTAATATGATAGGCAGCTTTCAAGGAGTTTCTCAATGACTCCCACTTTCTGTTACTCACACCCTTGTGTAATTAACTTTCCTTGAGTGTCGGCTGAAATTTGTGACTTGACTCTAATGAATAGAATATAGCAAAAGTGATGGAATAGCACTTTGAAGATTAGGTTATAAAAGACAGTTACTTCTGTCTTGCTAGCACGCCCTCTAATTTGCCAGCTCTGATGAAGCCAGAGCTCTCAAATGGAGAGGCACATGCAGCAAGGAACCGAAGGAAGTCTATGGCCAATGAACAATGGGAGACTAAGGGCCTCAGTCCAGCCGCCCCATGAGTGAGCCTCAAGATGGTCTCAAGCCCAGCTGACAGCTTCATGGCAGCCTTGTGAGAGGCCCTGAACCAGAAAACCCAGCTAAGCTACACACAATTCCTGACCAATAGAAACTGTGAGATAATAAATTTTACTTGAAGCTGTTACATGTTGGAATAATTCATTATGCAACAATAGATAACAAATACGCTTAACAACAACAAGCATCTTCCTGTCTCAGTTGACAGTGTTTGAAGTTCTGTCATTAGACACTTATTCCCTTGGGTCCTCTGCTGTTTGTGCCAAGATTCAGGATTGAAGATATAAGTAGGAAAGCCAAAAAGGATTATTTAAGAGTATGTTACTTAACTTCCACATATTTGTGGATTTTCCAGTTATCTGTCTGTTATTGATTTCCAGCTTTATTCCATTATGGTCAGACATGATATCTTGTAAAATTTCAATCTTTTAAGATTTTTGGAGACTTATTTTGTGATACAACTTGTAGTCTATCCTGAAAAGTGATCCACTTTCACATTAAAAGAATGTATATCTTGCTGTTGTGGGGTGTCATGTACTATATATGTCACTTAAGTCTAGTTCATTTATCATATTGTTTGGGTTTTGTTTCCTCATGGATGTTCTTTCTAGATGTTCCATGTATTGATGAGAGTGGTGTATTGAAGTCTCCAAACTATTATTGTAGGTGTGTCTATTTCTCCCTCCAATTTTGCTAGTTTTTGCTTCATATATTTTGAGACACTCTGGTTAGGTGCATACATATTTCTGATTTTTATCTCTTCTTGGTGAAGTGCCCCTTTTATTAATATAAATTGTCCTTCTTTGTCTCATAACAGTTTTGACTCAACATCAACTTTGTCTCCCATTAGTATAGTTACCTCAGCTCTTTTTGGGGGGCTACTATTTTCATGGAATACCCTTTCACTTTCAACCTATTTGTGTCTTTAGGTCTTAGGTGTGTCTATTGTGAACAACAATAGATGGATCGTGGTTTTTTTGTCCATTTTTTCAATGCATGTCTTTTAATTGGGGAGTTTGATCCATTAACATTCACTATTATTACTGGAAAGGTTGTATTCACTTCAGTCATTTTGTCCTTTGATTTTTTATATGTCATATCTTTTTTTTTCTCTCTTTCCTTTATTGGAATCACATTTTTTGTATAATTGTTATTTGGTGAAGTATCTGATTGATCCCTGTCTCATTTCTGTCTCTGTATATATTTTAAATACTTTCTTTGTGATTACTCTTGGGTTTGTATTATGTAGCCAACAAGTATAACATACTAATTTAAAAAGATATCAACTTAGCTTCAATAGTATACACATTCCCTGTCCCCATAACCTTCTATTTCTCCTCTTTATTTTTATTTTGTCCAACATTACCTCGTTATATTTTGTGCTCCCATCATCATGAAATATTCCTTTTTCTTGTTCAATTATATTCTGACTCCTATAGGAATTAAAGATTAAAATTGTATATTGAAGATACATAACTATTGGGTTTTGTGTTTACCCTTTTAGTTACAATTACTGAAGTTTATTCAGACTACTCCAAACCACTTTTTGCTGTGTTTTCCTTTCAATCTGTAGAACTCCCTTTAGTAATTCTTTCAGGGCAGGTCTTTTATTGATGAACTCTCTGTATCTATTTATCTTTGAATAATCCCTCATTTTTGAAGGGCAGTTTTGCTGAATAAAGAATTTTTGGCTGGCACTTTTTCTCATTCAGTGTCTTAATATTCTTAAATATTTCATACTCTGCCTTCTCCCCTTCATGGTTTCTGATAGGAAATCAGCACTTTGTGTTATCAAGGATCCCTTGTATGTTATGAATCACTTCTCTCTTGCTGCTTTCAGAATTTTCTATTTTTGGCATTTGACATTCTGTTTAGTATGTGTCTCAGAGTAGATCTATTGGGATTTATTCTGTTGCACATCATAGAGATGTATGTATGTTTATATCTTTTATAAGAGTTGTTAAAATTGTGGCTATTTTTCTTCAATATTTCTTTCTTCCTCTTTTCCCTCCTCTTCATTTTGGGGACATCCATGGCAAAAATATTTGTTTGCATCATGCTGTTACTCAAATCTTGGAGACACTGTTGAATCTTATCTATTCTCTTTACTATCTGCTCATCTGACTGCATGGTTTTTCTTTTTTTGAGGTACCTGGGGCTTGGGATTAAACCCAGGACCTTGTATGTGGGAAGCTGGCACTCAACCACTGAGCCACATCAACTTCCCTGAGTTGGTTTTATCATTTGTTTTGCTTGTGATTTGTTGTTTTCTTGTTGTTGTTTTTTCCCCCAGGAAGCACTGGGAATGAAACCTGGGACCTCCCATGTGGGAGGTGGGTACTCAACTACTTGAGACACATCTGCTGCCTCCCTGACTGTATAATTTTGATTGTCCCATCTTTCATTTCACTGATACTTTCTTCTGCCTGTTCAAATATGCTCTTGTATGCCTCCAGTGTATTATTAATCTCCATTATTCTGCCTTTCTTCCCCATAAAAAATTTCTTTCTTTTAAATTTTAAAATTTTCATTATGCTCACACATTATTTTATTAATATCCATTAGCTATATATTGATATTTTCCTTCATATCTTTGAATTGATTTGGGAGATTTGTTTGAACTTCTTTGAAAAGCTGTTCCAAATTCTTTGCCACCTCTGAAATTTTAAGTTGTTCTCTTGACTGATACATATCTTCCTGTTTCTTAGTATGGTTTCCAATTTTCTGCCCATGTTTAAATTGCTCAGTTGTTCTCAGCTCTTATTCATCTAATTCTTGGCCTGTGTATGCAATTGTTTCACCTACAGAAGAAAACTTCTCCATCTTCTCTGGGAATCTTGATCTGTTCTGGGTTTTTTTTGTATAGAATTTTCTCTCCAGCTCATATGATCTGTTTAAATTCTTTCCATCACTCAGTGACCACTTTTCCTTACACTTTTCAGTTCTGGAACCTGTCCTGTCTTATAGCAGTTCAGACTCCCTTCTCCTTTCCTGCCCCCCCCCCCCCTTTTTTTTTTTCCTACTGTGAGGATTTTCTGCCTCTGGTTTCTTCTCTGTTAGGGTAACCATCCTAGGGACACAGTAGGATAAATCTAGAAAGGTGGGTAAATCCAGAAAAGTTCATTTTGTGTTTAAGTGGTCCATCTAACAGAAACTGTATTGAATGTGTGCACCTCTTGTGAGTAGTTCTGCTGCCATCTCTCCTTTTTGTTCCCCTGTTCTGGAGGTACTTTTGTATGTGACACAGCATAGTGGTTTTTGTTCCTCTGCATGTATCTGTGGACTTGGGTCCCTGTGCCAGGATATACATGGGATTCTAACTTGCTGCTGTGAATTTCTCTATAGTCTATACCTGTAGTAGGAGAGATCTGGGCCATGCTGCATTTCTGCAGCTTCCAAGCTGCAAGTGGTGTAAACTGGCAGATCCAGGACAGAAATTTCTTATAAGAACTTGGAGGGCTTTTTTATAAATTTTTCCCTTCAATTCATAATTTGTGAAGTTCTTCTCCAGTCCCTACCATCCCCCACAATTCCAATCAATTGGGATTTTTCTTTTATTTGTTGATTCTGAGGGGGCACTTTTCCAGGGGATTTCTTACATTGTCACATTGATGATGTCACTCTCATCTCAAAAAGTTTTGCTGAGACTTTTTCTAAGTTATAGCCTGTAACTCCAGCTGTAGTTATAGCTCTGTGTCTTGAGGCCCAGGCACTTTCTTTACAGTACTCATGTGGGGAAGGAGCAGCCTCCTGAGGACTGGGTCGGGTCAGCTCACTATTAGCTGGTATGGGTCTTTAAGCAGAAGGTGAACCTTAGAAAATGGGTCCTGCTTGTGATAACAATTACCCCCCATCTGGGAGGATATTTTTCACTCTTCACACCCACCTATGGGGGCATTATTATTAAAATTGTCCTTTGTAGTGGTTTGAAGCTGTGTGAACCCCAGAAAAAGATGTTCTCAAATCTAATCCATTCCTGTGGGTGTAAACCCATTGTAATTAGGATCTTTTGATGAGGCTACTTCAGTTGAGTCCTGACCCACCTCATTCACCATGGGTCTTAATCCTATTACTGGAGTCCTTTTTTAAGATAATGAAATTCAGACAAAGACAGAGAAAGCTATGGAAGCAAGCTGCTGAAAGCAATGAAACTTAGAAGAGAGAGACCAGCAGATGCCACCATGTGCTTTTCCATGCAGTAGAAGCCAAGGATTACTAGCAGCTGGCCATGGGAAGAAAGCATTGCCTTGATGATACCTTGAGTTGGACACTTAAACAACCTCAAAATTGTAAGCTTGTAAAGTAAAAAATTCCCGCTGTTTAATCCAAACCCATTTCCTAGTATTGCTTTAAGCAGTCTAGAAAACTAGAACACAATTTTTCACATGAATAGATTCAAATTTAGACTGGTAATGCAGCTGGCTGAGGGTGACTTAGGTCATATATAGCAAAGCTGATATCCAATACTAGTTGTTTCTGAATTTAAATTAATTATGAAGAGCTATATTCCACACAGGACCTGTAAAACCAGAAGAACAATTAAAGAACCAAGGAACACATGAGGGGGTGGGCTGAAATGATAGCCTTGCACTTCTAGGGTAGACTGGAAACAATATGAAGAAGAATGAATAGATGGTCAAAAATAAACTCCCTCCTTCATCCTATTATCACTTGCCTATATTTATAATATTTATTTCTAATAAATTATTTATATTTACCTTATACATTTATCATATACATCACTTATAATTACCTTTGCACATTTACTGGTATGATTATTACCAGTAATAATAGAAAGTAATCATATTATACAAATAGTCTTATTTTGGTTAAATTCCTCTAGAGGACTAATTTTTCCTCTGGAAAATGAAAAGCCTTAGTTGAATCTGATTTTCTAATATATAACTATGGTAGTTTGGTATTCTTTATTAATTCCAAAAATAGATATTTGATTGTGTTTTTAAACTGGTCTGTTCCCCAGGGTGTAAGATACAGAGGTTTCACTTTTACTTTATTAAATCAAGATGAAGGCTTTTATTTGATGGCATCACTGGGGCAACTTGTTTTGAGCCCTCTCCCCCGCTTTAGTGGGCTATATAAATTGAAGTAAATCACAGAGAAGGAGAACACAGATAGTTTAGTTTTGGATGCTGGAACCCTGGGAAAAGAGACAAACCGTTTGCCTGATAGTTTGCAGCTGAAGAAACCAGAACCCTAAACAGCTGAAAAAGCCCAGAAAGAAATGAGCCCCAGGGAGAGAGATAAGCCTTATGCTAGCCTACAGCTGAGATCAGAAGAAGGTGGGATCATGGCAACTTATGAGGAAGAGGAAACCTGAATCCTTGCGGAAACTGGCAACGGTCTTGCTCCAAAATGTGTCAACAGACTTTGATGAGGGAAGTAACTTACTTTTTATGGCCTTGTGATTGTAAGGTTCTACCCCAAATAAATACCCTTTATAAAAACCAACAGATTTCTGGTATTTTGCATCAGCACCCCTTTGGCTGACTAATACAATAAAGTTATACATATGTATGTAAGCATAAATATACATATAGAAATAAGAGATTTTCAAATAAAGTGAAACTGTCTTTTTAAAACTTAAAATCCAATCAGTGTTTGCCTTTGCCATTACATGTATGTGTTTCTATTTGTTGATTTATAAAATAGCTATTCATGTGAAATCTTCATCCTGTGGAGTGACTGCAGGTGCTTAATTGCTTGCCCATAAGCAAACCATTACTGTACTTTAAGTCTATTACACTACATGTAAGAAAAAACTATGAGAATAAATAGCTTTTAAGTAAAGTTTTACACCCTTTTGCAACCAATTCTGCCTTCATCTTAAATAAATGCATTTCACCCCATGCTGCTATTTCTCAATGAACCAGAAGATAGTGTAAAGTTCAACTGTTGTACATTACCTGGCATGCCTGGTTTTTGGTAAAAAGTGAAATCTCCAGATTTCTGCATGCATTTAAATCAATATTTTTGTTCAGCATTGCAGGATTTAATCATAGGAGTTCAAAATGAGTTTATTAATATATAACCAGATTGATTGTGAGCATGCATCCTACACATGTTCATAAATCATTTGGTAATTCTTAGGGTAGTAATATATTATTTCATGAAATATCTATATACTATCTATATCCTTCTGTCAGCATAGATCATCATATTCCTTCTGTTCAAAATGGTAAGCTGATAATATCTCCTAAAGTTCACTTGTAATATATTATGATTTCAATCTCTCGCTTTCTCTCTCATTCTGAATAAACAGAAATGATCATCCATTTTCTGATAATTGTCTGAAATAGATTTTATACATAAAGAGAAAAACATCACCTGAGTATTTTAACCGGTGGTAATTAAAGAGGTTGTCTTAGTTTGCTACAGGGTTACTGATGAAAAGTATCAGAAAATGGCTGCTTTTGTATGGGGATTTTATTTAGAGCAAAAGCTTAAAGTACCAAGGTCATGAAATGTCCAAATCAAAGCACCATCAGGGATGTTTTCTCATCAAAGTCAGCTAATGGTGATCCCAGTATCCTGCCAAGTGGTGAAGTTGATGGCTGATTTCTGTCAGCTCCCTGCTCCCTCCTCCAGAATCTCCTGTATCCCAGAGCTTAGCTGTTGGCCATCAGCCATATGGCTTTTCTCTTCAGCCTTCATCTGCTCCATGAGTCCAGCCGCGTGGGGGCTTCATGCATTAGCTTTGGCTATTACTGATCCTTGAGTCCTCTCTACATGGCAGGAACAAAAATGGCAGCTTTCTTTCTCTGTATATCTCCCTCTAAGTCTTATTTATATAAATTTCCAATAAGAGGGTGGAGACCTAACTTGAGTCGTGCCTCACTGATGTAGTCCAGTCAAAAAGGCCCCATACCTACAGGAATGGATTAGTTAGAAAGCATATTTTTTTTCTTTTTATAACTTCAAACTCTCACAATGTGGGAGAAAAGGAAAAAAAGAGACTAGGATGGAAATTGATATCTAAAATTACTTGTTTTACTTTCTAGAAAGTCACTATAACACCTTCCCGCCAAAGGAATCACAAAATATTTCCTTCCTTCCTTCCTTCCTTCCTTCCTTCCTTCCTTCCTTCCTTCCTTCCTTCCTTCCTTCCTTCCTTCCTTCCTTCCTTCCTTCTTTCCTTCCTTCCTTTCCTTTCCTTTCCTTTCCTTTCCTTTCCTTTCCTTTCCTTTCCTTTCCTTTCCTTTCCTTTCCTTTCCTTTCCTTTCCTTTCCTTTCCTTTCCTTTCCTTTCCTTTCCTTTCCTTTCCTTTCCTTTCCTTTCCTTTCCTTTCCTTTCCTTTCCTTTCCTTCCTTTCCTTTTCTTTCTGCCTTGGCTAAGAATATTAACATTCTTATGCTTAAATGAGAGGGGTCCAACTGCATCAAATTTATGTTTTTCTTCTCCCTTCTCTCAATTATCTTTCAATGAAGCATGCTTTTCAAAAAACTAGACAAAAATTAGTGTATTATAGCAGCATATCTAAATGATACTCACTTCAGGGACTACCTAAAGAGAAAAATTGATAATCTGGGAATTATGTCATTACCATC
This sequence comes from Dasypus novemcinctus, assembly GCF_030445035.2. NCBI lineage: Eukaryota > Metazoa > Chordata > Mammalia > Cingulata > Dasypodidae > Dasypus > Dasypus novemcinctus. Next base: position 23,961,293 of record NC_080675.1, read on the forward strand.
ATTCTCTTTCAAATTTTTAATCACTTTCAATTCCTGGCAACTGCTCTGGTAACTACCACCTTCACTTAGGTATCCACAAATCTCCAAATTGATCTTCAAGCTTTCTGAACCCCTTCAACTGGACCATGGTCCAGCCAACAATCTACATGGTCTTCTGAAATCTATTATTTCTCTACCCTTATCAAAACTTGCAGTGTATAAATTAAATTAAACTAAACTAAAAAAAAAATGTGGAAATGGATAATAGACATAGATAAAACACATAAAAAATAAGTGAGAAGGAGTCAAGATGGCAGCAGAGAAGGGAGTTCTAAGAATTAGCTCATCCTATAGTTCAGTTAATAATCAGCCAGAAGCTATCTAAATTACCTGTTTGGGGGCATCATGAAGAGAACCCTGCAACTTCCTTGGAAGAACAGAAAGAGGAAGCTTGTCATCTGCAGTGAAGATTCATGAGTAGAGCATCACAATGGGAAGGCCAGTGACTGTCCCCCACTCATGAGGCAAGATGCTTTGGGATCTTCTCCCTGGCTGGAGTTGGAAGCTCCATTTCCTGATAACAGTGAAGGAAGAGATGGCCAGGCACCCACTTTGGCTGTTGATTAGTAAATTTGGCTGGTTAAAGTCCAGTTCTAAGTATAGATAAAGTTTGAAACTGTTCAAGTCAGAAAGCAGCAGATAGCCTCTATTTTAACTCTACACCTGGCATGAGGAGACCTGGAGCTGATTGAAAACCACAATGACTTCCTAGATAGTAGGGAACACAGTGTTTCTTACCATGTCAGCTTGCTGCCAAAGCCTGGGCTCTGGTCCTGCCTCAACAGGAAGAGAAGAGGTTGGACCTGAATCAGTCTTTCCAGGCAGCTGCAGTTAGTTTTGGCCCACACTGTTTGGACTATTATCCACACTTGCAGCTCCAACCCCACCCTTTCCAGGGAAAGAAGGTGGGTAGAGCTGCATCAGTTTCTCTGGGCAACTGCAATCACTATTTGTCCACATAAATCAGGTTATTGTGCATCCCTGTGGCTCAGTTCCCACCACTGACAGGGGAGAAGGGTAGGTGGAGCTTTACCAAACACTCAGGGCAGCTGCATATGGTTTTGGCCCATATGGTTCATATGCTGCCAACACCTGTAGCTCCATTCCCACTCTGGACTGGGCAGGAAGGAGGACAGAGCTTCATTAGTCTGTCCGAGCAACTGCCATCAGTTTTAGCCTACACAACTTCGCTGCCCATACCAGAGACTCTATTTCCACTGCAGGTAGGGGAAGAACGTTCATGGAGTATCAACAGTCTTTCTGGCCAACTACAGATGATTTTAGCCTACATGCTTGGATTACTGCCCATGGTTGTGGCTTCATCCCTGTAGCAGTTTGGTATTGTTTATGAATTCAAAAATAGACACTGAATTATGTTTGTGAACTGGTCTGTACCAGGCATATTAGATAGTATTGGATTCAGAGGTTTCACTTTTACTTGAATGAGTTGTGATTAGGGCTTTAAATTAGGCCATGTCAGTGGGACATCAAGTCCTGAACCCCATGATGGGCAGGGACTCAGAGAAAACTAAATGGTTGAGGAGTAGCATTTGGAAGTAAATACACAGAGAAGCAGATACATGAGGAAAGAAAGAAAGCTCAATTAGACACTGTAGAGGCCCTGGGAAGAGAGATGAACCCTTAGCCTGATAATCTATAGCTGGCCTTGTGGAGAGAGCAGAGCAGCTGGGCCTGGAGAGAAATGAACCCCAGAAGAGAGACAAGACTTATCCCTGCCTACAACTGACATTGGAAGAATCTGGGACCATGAACCCTTAGGTGGAAGATGAAACCTGAAACCTTGCTGATGTCACAGCCTCTTCATCCAACACATGCAACAGACTTTGGTGAAGGAAGTAATTTATGCTTTATGGCCTGGTTACTGTAAGCTTCTACCCCAAATAAATACCCTTTAATAAGTGCCAACAGATATCTGGTCTTCTGCTCTAGCACCATTTTGACTGACAAATACAATCCCTAAAATTAATGAGGGAGAATGGTGGTTGAAATTTTTTGGTTCTTAGGGCAATGCAGGATGTTTTAACCTGCATGGCTTATAGTACTAACTACACCCTTAGCATCCACACCATCACCAGTGTAGGGGGAGCTAGAGCTCAATAGTTAAACAGCCAAATCATCCTGGATATTTCTTGCCTGTTTCCAGGAAACAATGACACAGCATAATTGCATTCAACTTCTGGGGAATGGGCTTGGCCCCAACCAGCATACCCGCTAGCTTATCAGTATATGTAACATGATAGGCATGCCACTGTAAGAACCAACCATGTATTCTGATAGTAGTGACATAAAAGCAGCTCCCATATAAACAGAGCAGGAGCAGGAGAGACCAAAGAGAGAGTGATTTTCCTGCGATGGGCCCCTCCAGAGAGGTGGGATATGTTTCATCCCACTCCAGAGTCTATTGCAAAGGTGCTGGAATCTTTGGAAGCTGTGTTACCCCTTTCCCAGAAGGAATGGGCTGGGAAAGTGCTCTGGTTGTTCCTGACTATGTTGTAGGAGCAGCACAAAGAAAGTTTGGCTGTGCCAGCCCGAGTTCAAAAGGAAACTTAAAGGTGGCAGAAGGAATTGGAAGCCCACTTGATTGCTTCAAAGGAGGAGATGGTTCTCAGGGAGGCTGATGGTACTGTGAGTATTTGCAAAGAGCCTGGGTTGTGTACCCACACCGCGCCCAGATGTGTCAGATAATATGGCACAATACAGGGGAGCTCCCTGAGACTGTTAGTAAAAGGACCACTTACATGGACCTGGTTCAGATTGTGCATGAGATGGGAATGCACCAAATGATGTTCCAGGCAAATTATACAGGCCCAGACAGTGAACTCTTTTCCACCTGTATGAAGGACATGATTCTTGTTACAGTGTCACCAGGTGCTTTTGGTTCCTTAGCAGCCCTTTTAGCCCTATATGTAGATCATAATATCGAAGGCCTTAGCCCAATTAGGGGTTGTAGAGATCTGACAGTGGGACTGTGGAGTGAGGCTGATCCATCAAAAGGTCTCTCCCCTACTGGAGCATCATGATGAGGTGGCTGTATGGATAGACCTCATTGCTGCCGGTGTGAATCCGAATAAGATAAATCAGCAACCTAATGAAGTGCTGCTAGCTCTCTGGAAGGAGCTGATGCCAGAACAGCAGTACACAAGGTTGCAGGGAAAAAAGCCCCCACTAATGGGATGTCCTCTCTTTTACAAGAGGTTTTATGAGCAGAACCAGAGGACAATGTCTATGAAAATTGACAAATGTACCGAGGAAACCAATTACGGAGGTTGGAGGACCAGATGCCACACATAGTCCTTTCAGCTGCCCTATGTGGCCTTTCCAGAAACCCAACAGAATGTGGTACATGATGGTAGATTATTGTGACCTGAATAAAGTGATTCTACCTTTACATGTAGTGGTTCCATCAGTGACTGAGATCATGGATCAAATATCACATGTGTTGGGACAATCATTTTGTGGTGGATTTGACTAATGCTTTTTCTTTGTAGATATTGTGCCAGAGAGTCAAGAACAATTTGCCTTTATGTAGGAAGGATGCCAATGGATCTTTTTGGTGCTATCTCAAGGGTATATTCATAGCCCAACCATCTGTCATGGTTTGATTGTACAAACTCTCTCTACTTTGATGCATAAATCCTCTGTTCATCTAACTCATTATATTGAAGATGTCATGCTAACCTCTGATTCTCTTTCAGATTTAGAAGAAGCAGCCAATGACCTATGAGATAGGTTGATGACATGGGGCTGGACAGTCAAGGAACCATAGGTCCAAGGGCCTGGAGTATATGTCAAATTCTTGTGAGTTATTTGGTTAGGTAAGACAAAAGTTATGCTTGAGGCAGTTATAGATAAGGTAAAAGTGTACCCCTGACCTACTACTGTAAAACAGCTACAGATATTTACTGGCCTATTAAGATATTGGAGGGTGTTTATACCTCATTTGTCACAGGTGCTCTGCCCCTTGTATGCCTTCCAGAAGAAAGGAAATGTTTGGGATTGGATTGATACCCATGAACATGTTTTTCAAGCTGCCAAGCAGGCTGCTGGTCAGACTCAGGCCTTGCAAGTACTGATTATTCCCTGCCTTTCCAACTTGATGTCACTTGCCATGGTGCTGGGTATGGCTGAGGTCTTTGGAAAACACATGAGGAATGAGGGTGCCCATAGGACTCTGGTCCCAAATATGGGAAGGGTCAGAATGCCACTATTCTCTCATTGAAAGCCAGTTAGCAGTAGTGTATGTCACCCTTCAGGCATGTGGTGCTTACAAGACCACAGTGAGTCCTAGTATGAACCTCGCTCCCTGCAGCAGGATGGGTATATTAGTGGTTAAATGCCCCCAGGCCTGGAGTGGCTCAGATGCCCACATTGGCCAGATGAAACAGCAGGCAATATTGAGTACAGTTGCCTTTTTCTTTGCCAACGGCCCTGACTCCCCCACTCAGCCTGGATCTGACACCCAGCAAGGGAGAAAGGAGCTGAAAACATTCATATTGGCTTAACATGAGCTATAGTAAAGTTCCCAAATAAATTATACAAAATGTAAAAGATGGCCTTTAAAGTCAATCAAGAAGAAAATCCTAACTAAAGAGAGAAATTGGTCCCAGAATAAATACATCAATAAAATAAGATGCTACACACATACTACACAAAAATATATACTAAGAAACAGGAAGATATGGCCAAGTCAAAGGAACAAATTAAGCCTCCAGATCATATACAGGAGTTTAGACATTTAATCACACGAGTTCAAACTGATCACCTTAAAATACTCCAAGAGATGACTAAAGAGATTAAGGATATTAAGAATATGCTAGGTGAACACAAAGAATAATTTTAATGCATACATGGAAAAATAACAAATCTTATGGGAATGAAAGTTACAATAAATGAAAATAAAAATGCACTGGAGGCATGTAACAGCAGATTTGAAAAGGGAGAAGAAAGGATTACTTAGCGTGAATACAGGGATTCTGAAAGTGGACACGCAGAAGAATAAATAAAAGAATAGAAAAAATTCAAGTTTCTCAGGGAACAGAATGATGATATATGTATGTATAATGGGTATAGCAGAAGGAGCAGAGAAGGGAAAAGGGATAGAAAGAATATTTGGGGAAACAATGACAGAAAATCTCCCAACTCTTTTGAAGGACATATATATATCCATATACAAGAAGCACAACATACTCCAATCCAAATAATTCAAACAGAATTATACCAAAACACATACTAATCAAAATGCCAAATGTCAAAGATAAAGAGAGAATTCTGAAAGCAACAGGAGAAAAACAATTTATCATATATAATAGATGCCCAATAATATTAAGTGGGGATTTCTCATCAGAAAACTTATAGGGGACTATGGGAATATAGCAATGGAGCTGAATGCTCTCAAAAAAAAATGGAGAAAGAGCCAAAAGCTGTCCATGGCACCTGCTTTGGGGGTTAGCAGACAAGGACAGTGCTGCACAGCTCCCAGGAAGTGAAGGACAGAGAGATGAAGAAGGCAAAATGACAAATATGAGTTACTAAGCCCCCTTGCTGGCCAGAAAAGGCTCCCCTCCCTGACCACCAAGATATTAATTTGGGGTAAAACCCCTGGTTCACTGTAACCAACTGAGAGTGGAGCAGGCATCTTCCTCCATGTCAGCTGTTTCAAGGGAAAAGGGAGGGGAGATCAGGGTACTTTTTTTCAGTGAATTCAGTGAACAGAGCCCACTTTGAAACTCTTATCTGGAGATTCAACACAGAAACTCAGGAAAGCTGAGACTGAAGCACATTTGTAGAAAGGTGAACTGACACACACCATTAGCTGGCTGGTCTGAAAATTGAAACCATTGTTGTCCAAACTTTTTGCATCCAACCCCTGGGAGAAAAACTGTACCAAACTAGTGAGTTCCTAGCCTAAATTTGATAATGTAAACTGGACAATTTTAAAGAATTAGAATAAGCTGAACCAAATATCAAAGAACAGCTGTGAGAAAAAAAATAGGCAAGAGATAAAAATTGGCAGTCAGTCAATTAAGCAACATATTCAGATGCCTAGACATAAAAAAAAAAAAAAAAAAAATACAAGCTGTACTAAGAAATAGGAAGAGATGGCCCAGCCAGAAGAACAAGGCAAATATCCTGAAGAGATACAGGATTTAATACAATTAATCAGTGATAATAACACAATTCTCCTAAATCACTTGAAAGAATTTAAAGAAAATATGACTAAAGAAATAAAGGATATTAAGAAGACACTGGGAGAGCATAGAGAGCAATTTGAAGGCCTGAAAAGAAAAGCAACAGAACTGATAGGAATGAGGTACATGAAGGGTTAGATTAAAAATACTTTAAAGGTGCATAAGAGCAGATTTGAATTGCTTGAAGACATATTTAGTAATTTCAAAGACAGAACACCTGAACTGGAGAAAAACAGGAGAACAGAAAGAGAAAAGAAGGGAAAAAATGAAACATAGTCTTAGAGAATTGAATGAAAATGTGAAATGTACAAACATCTAAATTATTGCTGTCCCAGAAGGAGAAGAGATTAGAAAAGGGGCAGAAGGAATATTTGAAGAAGTAATGAACAAAAACTTCCCAACCCTTATGAAAGGCATAAATACCAATATCCTAGAAGGACAATGCACCCCAAACAGAATCAATCTGAGTTGACCTGTCCTGAAACATCTACTCTTCAGAGTGACAGAGGATTCTGAAAGCAGCAAGAGAAAAGTAAAGCATCACATACAAGGAAATCTCAATTAGCAGTTTGATATAATTGATGAATTCCAAAAAGAAATGTTGGATTATGTTTGTAAACTGGTCTGTACTTGGCTGTGATTAAATAATGGTTAGGGCTTTGTCTGGGTCAGGTCAGTAGGGTGTTGAGTTCCTGCCCCTTGGTGGGTTGGGACTCACAAATAAAAGACATGGCAAATAACAGAGTTGGAGTTTTGATGTTGGGGTCTTGAGCTGGATCCCCAGAAAAAAGCACAGAGAGGAGCTTGGTGTAAGGAAAGAAAGAAACAAGCCATTCGCCTAATAGTCTGCAGCTGGCCTTGTGGAGAGAGGCAAAGCCTAGAGGGCCTCATAGTCTACAGCTGACCTTGTGGAGAAAACAGAGAGGCTGAGTCCAGAAAGTAATGAAGACTGAAAGGAGAGGAACCCAGGAAGCCTGAACCTTGGCAGATGTCAGCAGCCATCTTGCTCCAAAATATGGCAAAAGACTTTGGTGAGTAAAGTAACTTACATTTTATGGTCTGGTAACTGCAAGCTTCTATCCTAAATAAATACCCTTTATAAAAACCAAACAATTTCTGTTTTTTTCATCAGCCACCCCTTTGGCTGACTAATATAGAATTTGGTACTGAAGAGTGGGGAAGAGCTTTTGCAATTACCAAAATGCTGGAATGGTTTTATAGATGGGTAAGGGGTATTTTTTTGAGGGACTTGTGAAATGCTTGATGGAAAAGGCCTAGATCTCTTTGAAGACACTGTTGATAGAAATATGGAAGCTAAAGAGACTTTTTATGATGACTTGGAAGTAAATGATGAAACTATTATTGGAAACAGAAGAAAAGGAAATCTGTGTTTTAAAATGCAGAGAACTGAGCAAGATTAACTTCTGGTGTTTTACGGAACACAGAATTTGAAAATGGTACGCCTGGGCATTTAGCTGAAGCACTTTCCAAAGTAACTTCAGAAAATGTGCCTTGGCTTCTCCTTGCAGCTTATAGCAAAATGCTAGATGAGAGAAGTGTGCTGAGGACTGACCTGTTGGGCACAAAAAAACAGAAACTGATTCCAGAAATTCCAAGCCTCTGTAAATCAAGCTCCCAGAAGATAGTGCCCAATTCGAAGGCTTAACTAAACTTGGTACTTGTAAATCAGGATTGAAGATTCAGTTGTTTAGGAAAGCCTTGAAGAAATTCTTACTCTCTGATGGCTTGGGCCCCTGTTTCTTGCATGCTAAATCAACAAGATTTTTGAGAGAGCTGTATTAACAAAACCACTGTTACCTTGGAATAAAAGGGACATAGAAAGGAGAGATTGAAGAAGAAACAGCTTAAGAGAAAAACCATGGAAGCTGAGATCCAGAATTAAGACATCACCATGGGCCAAGAGAGGAACTCCACCCTTATCTGCAGAAAGTGTGAGTTTGCCCCAGCAGTTAAGACGGTGGATGTTCCCACCTGATATTCAGGTGGGGTTTTCCCATCCCAGGGTACTGAGAGGGTGGAGTACATTTCTCAAGGATTAGGGTGGTTAAAGTCAGTACCCTACAGGTCTGAGAGAGGTGGTCCCTTCCCTCATTGATTGGGGAAGGCCCAGTGGTCAAGTTGTTGTTCTGAGAAGGTTGAGCCTATATGCCAAAGATTAAGGGAGGATGGTGCCTTCACCTCACTATACTAGGGTCCTAAGACTATAACCCAAGGTTTGGGTAAGGTGTAGTAAACACCGCAACAGTCTTGGAGGGTGAGGACTAGAGCTTGGTTGACACCCAGGTGCTTGATGAGAGTGGAACCAAGAAAATGATCATAGGGCTAACATGAGGAAAGAGTGGGTTCCCATGACACCCCAAGGAGAAGAAACCATTGTCTTAAGAATGACTCTCAGATTTTGAAATCAAATGAAGGATGCCCTACAGATTTACTGAACTATAGAGGACCTGTGACTCATGTTTCCCTCCCAAATTCTCCTCATGGTAATGAAAATGTTTATCCTTTGTCTGCCCATTTGTGTATTGGAAGCAGATAAATCGTTCTGTAAGTTTCAGAGGTCTATAGCAGATGAGACTTTGCCCCAAGAGAAACTGTGTTTCTTTAAACTGATTGCTATGTGATTCTATATTTAGCATTGCTGTAGATCTCAAGTTTTTAAAAAATATTATAATGTCTTTTTTTAAGATTTATTTATTTATTTATTTATCCCCAACCACTCCCCCCCCAAACTTTTGGCTTGTTCCTTTCTTTGTTATCTCTTCTCTGTGTCCATTCACTGCATGTTTTTCTTTTCTGTATCTGCTTGTCTCCCTTTGTTGCATCATCTTGCTGCACCAGCTCTTCATGGCGCATGGGCCGTCAGCAATCCCTGGTGCATAGGCCAGCTTGCCTTCACAAGGAGACCCTGGGATGTGAACCTAGGGCTTCCCATATGGTAGACGGGTGCCCAACTGACTGAGCCACAGCCTCTCTCCTATAATGTCTTAGTGAAGTTCAGAGGATGGAGTGTAGCAGTTTGATATAATTGATGAATTCCAAAAAGAAATATTGGATTATGTTTGTAAACTGGTCTCTACCTGAGCATGATTAAATTATGATTAGGGGTACAGTTATTTGTCTTTGTTTTGCTTATTATTACTATTAATATTTGAATAATGAAAATGCTCTAGTGATGGTTGAATTGATGCATGCACAACTGTGTGATTACACCAAATGCTATTGATTGTGCACATTGGATGGATTGTATGTTTTGTTAATATGTATCAATAAAACTGATAAGAAATAAAGTAAGGAAAAAATCTGAAAAAAATTAAAGAAAATATAGGTAAGAAGGCAGCGGTATTATATATTTAAGATACTGCAAGAGATGGGAAGTAGACTTGGCTCAGTGGTTAGGGCATCCGTCTACCGCATGGGAGGTCCGTGGTTCAAACCCTGGGCTTCAACCCATGTGCAGCTGGCCCATGCGCAGTGCTGATTGTGCAAGGAGTGCCATGTCACACAGGGTTGTCCCCCACGTAGGGGAGCCTCACTTGCAAGGAGTGTGCCCCATAAAGAGAGCTGCCCAGCACGGAAGAAAGTGCAGCCTGCCTAAGAATGGCACCGCCCACACGGAGAACTGATAAAACAAGATGACATAACAAAAAGAAACACAGATTCCCATGCCATTGACAACAACAGAAATGGACAAAGAGGAAGATGCAGCAAATAGACACAGAGAATAGACAACTGGGGTGGGGAAGGGGAGAGAAATAAAATAAATAAATAAATCTTAAAAAAAAAAGAGATACTGCAAGAGAAAATTGCCAGCCAAGATCTTATATTGTCTTTCAAGATTGGCAATACTGTCTGGCAAGATTGTCTTTCAAACAAGTTAGTGTATTCACAGATAAAGAGAACATGAGAGTTTGTCACCAAGAGACCAGCCTTGCAGGACATACTAAAGGGTGCTGTGATCCAAAAGGCAAAGACAAGAAAGAGAGGCTTGAAAGAGAGTCTGGAAATGAAGATTATCAGTAAAAATATCTAAAAGTATAAAAAGAGTAGTGAAAAACAGATATGACAGATTAAACCCAAAGGGCAAAATAGGGGAGGTAAGTACTGCCTTTTCAGTAATAACATTGACTATTAATAGATAAAATTCCCTAATCAAAAGACAGATGGGTGGAGAGGATAAAAAAAATTGAGCTGTCTATATGCTGTCTCAAGAGACTCACCTTAACCCCAAGGACATAAATAGGTTGAAAGTAAAAGACTGGTTGTCTTTGATTAAATTATGCTAAGATTAGGGCTTTGATTTGACCATATCAGTAGAGTGTAACTCAGTTTGACTTCCCATCCCCTTTGTATATTTATTTATATATAAATATATATATAAGTATATTTATATATAAATTGACACTCAATCAAGGAGACACAGAGAAATAGATACACAAGGAAATACACAGAGGAAGAGAGTTTGATCCTTCGGCCCCAAGGAGAGAGATGAGCTATTTGCCTGATAGTTTACATCTGATCTTGTGAAGAGAACAGAGCAGCTGAGCTGGGAATAAATGAATCCTCCAGCCTACAGGTGAGATCAGAAGAAGCTAGTCCCATGAAGCCTTAAGAGAAAGAGGAAGGCTGACCCCCACATATAACACTGCCATCTTTCTTCAACACATGGCAAATGACTTTGGGTAAGAAATCAACCATGAGTTGGACTCTTTAAAGCTCTGTAACTGTTAGATTTTATCCCAAATAAATACCCTTTATAAAAGCCAACAGATAGCTTGCATTTTGCATCAGCACCCCTTTTGGCTGACTAATACACACTCCAATAAATTAGGATATGCACTCTTCTCAAGTGCTTATGGATCTTTCTCCAGGATAGACCATATGTTGGTTCACAAAACAAATCTTAAAAAAGTTAAAAAGATTGAAATTACATAAAGAAATTTCTCTGATCATAATGAATTGAGGCTGGAAATCAATTACAGGCAGAAAAATGGAAAAAACACAAATAAATGGACATTAAACAACACACTCAAACAATCAGTGGGTCAAAGAAGAAACTGCAAGAGAAATAAGTAAACATCTTGAGACAAAAGAAACAAGAACACAACATATCAAAACTTATGGAATGGAGCAAAGGCAGTGTTGAGAGGGAAATTTATAGCTCTCAAGTCTTGCATTAATAAAGAAGAATGATCTAAATTCAAAGACCTAACTGAACTAGAAAACGAATATCAAACAATTTCTGAAACAAGAATAAGAAAAGAAATAACAAAGATTACTGCAGAAATAAATAAAATTGAGAACAAAAAACAATAGAGAGAATCAACAAAACCAAAAATTGTTTCTACAAGAAGATCAATAAAATTGACAAGCCCTTAGCTATACTGACAAAAAAAGAGAAGATGCAAAAAAATAAAATCAGAAGTGAAAGGGTGGATATTACTATTAAGCCCACAGAAATAAGCAGGATCATAAGAGGATATTATGAACAAATGTACACCAGCAAACTAGACAACATAGACAAAATGGACAAATTCCTAGTAAAACAAGACAAACCAACACTGATCATAGAAGAAGTAGAAGACGTCAGCAAACCAATCACAAAAAAAGAGAGTGAAACAGTCATAAAAAAACTGCCCAAAATGCAAAGCCAAGGAAAAGATGGCTTCACAGGTGAATTCTACCAAGCATTCAAAGAAGATTTAAAACCAACATTGCTCAAACTCTTCTAAAAAATTGAACAGGAGAGAATATTACCAAACTCATTCTATAAAGCCAGCATCACACTAATAACAAAGCCAGATAAAGACACTTTGAAAAAAAAATTAATGACCCAATTGCCTAATGAATATAGATGCAAAAATACTAAACAAAATATTTGCTAATTGAATCCAATAGAATATTAAAAGAATTTTTCATCATGATCAAGCTGGTTTTATCCCAGACATGCAATGATGATTCAACACAAGAGAAATCAATCAGTGTATCACACCACATTAAAATTTTCTTTTAAGATTTATTTTTATTTATTTCTCCCCACCCCCCATCCCCCATTCCACCCATTGTCTGCTCTCTGTGTCCATTTGTTGTGTGCTCTTCTGTGTCTGCTTATATTCTCAATAGGAGGTTTTGGGAACCAATTCTGGGACCTTTTGGAGTGGGAGAGAGGTGATTACTCTCTTGTGCCACCTCTTCTCCCTGTTCTGCTACATCTTATTTTCTCTCCACTGTGTCTCTTGTTGCATCATCTTGCTGTGCCAGCTTTCTGCATCAGCTGGCACTCCTGCACAGGACTGCATTCCTACATGGGTCAGCACTCCGCATGGGCCATTTCACCATGTGGGCCAGCTTGCCCTCACCAGGAGACCTTGGGCATTGAACCCTGGACCTTCTATATGGTAGATGGGAGCCCAATTGGCTGAGCCATATCCATTTCCCCACATTAATAATTTCAAGTGAAAAATCACATGATCACTTCAAATGACACAGAAAATGCATTTGAAAAAATACAGCATACTTTCTTGATATTCATGAAAGACATGAGTAGAAAGAAACTTTCTCATCATCATAAAGGCATATATGAAAAAACCACCAGCTAACACTGTATTCAATAGTGACAGACTGAAAGCTATTCTGTTGAGATTGGTAATAAGACAAGATGCCCATTGTCACCACTGTTGTTCAATATAGTGCTAGAGGTTCTAGCTAAAACAGTTAGGCAAGAAAAATAAATAAAATTTGAAGGAAAGAAGTAAAACTTTAGAAATTCACAGATGATATCCTATAACTAGAAAATCCTGAAAAACTGCAATAAAGGTACTAGAGCTAATAAGTGATTTCAGCAAAGTGACAGGATGAAGGATTCATACACAAAAATCAGTAGTGTTTCTATATACTTCTAATGAACAATCTGGATGGGAAATCAGGAAAAAATAACATTGACAATAGCTATTAAAAGAATCAAGTATTTAGGAAAAAACTTAACCAAGGATGTAAAGGACCTGTGTTCAGAAAACTACCATATATTGCTAAAAGAAACCAAAGCCTACTTAAATAAATAGTAAGAGAGTCCATCTTCATGGATTGGAAGACTAAATATTGTTAAGATGCCAATTCTACCCAAACCGTTTTACAGATTCAACACAATACCAATTAAAATTCCAACAACCTTTTTTTGAGAAAAGGAAATGCTAATTATCAATTTATTTGGAAAGTTAAAGGGGCCACAAATAACTGGAAATATCTTAAAAGAGAAGAACTAAGTTGGAGACCTCTCACCTCCTGAATTTAAATAATTTTACCTATCACTATTTTTTAGTGATTAAAAATAGCATAGGACTGGCATAAAGATAGACATAGATCAATAGAACTAAATTGAATGCTCCATAGACCCCTGCAACTATGATCAATTTATTTTGACAAAGCTATCAAGCCCACGCAGCTAGGTCAGAACAGTCTTTTTGACAAATGACTCTGGGAGAACTGGATAGCCATACCCAAAGGAAAGTATAAGGACCCCTGTCTCACACCTTATACAAAAATTAACTCAAAATGGATCAAAGACCTAAATTTAAAACATAGAACAATAAAGCTCCTAAAAGAAAATGAAAAGAAATGTCAACAAGTTCTGGTGGTAGGTGGTGGTTTCCTAAATCTTGCACACAAAGCATGAGCAAAGAAAGAAAGAAAGAAAGAAAAAAGATAAATGGAATCTCCTCAAAACTAAAATCTTCTGTGATTCGAAGGACTTTGTCAAGAAGGTGAAAAGGCAGCCTACTCAATGAAGGAATATATTTGGAAAACTACATATTAGATAAGCATTTAATTTACAGGTATATAAAAAGATCATACAACTCAACATTAAGAGCCTAAGCAGAGTTTTAACTCCTACTCTCTGATTCATTGGACTTACCCAAGTCAGCTAACAAGGAGGTGAAGATGATCAACCACCACAACAGGGAACTGAGAGTGCCTACAACTCCAAGCAGGAGAATTGAATCCATCAACCATGTAGGATCTAAGCCCCTTCTTGATATAGAGGTGGAGTGGACATCACTTTCCCAGGGTCCACAGGATGGAAGAATAAAATATGGATTAGAGTGGACTTACCGGTATTCTACTATAGAATTATTGTGACCAGTAATGGAAGAAATTGTAGCACTGATGTGGAGAATATGGCCAACAGCATTTGCTGAGGGCAGGGAGAGGGAAGAAGAAATGAGATGTGAGGCATTTTCGGGACTTGGAGTTGTCCTAAATGATATTTCAGGGACAGATGCTGGATATTATATCTCCTGCCATAACCCACTGAATGGACTGGGGGAGAGTGTAAACTACAATGTAAACTATAATCCATGCATTGCAGCAGTGCTCCAAAATGCATTCACCAAAAATGCAACGAATGTGCTACAATGATGAAAGAGGTTGATGTGGGAGGATGGGGGTTGGGGCATGGGGTATGTGGGAACCTCTTATATTTTTTAATGTTATATTTTTTGTGATCTATGTATCTTCAAAAAATACAATAAAAATAAATAAACAAGAGAATACAGAGAAAACTGAAAAAAAAGAGATAAGCAATCCAATTTTAAAATTTGTAGCAAAAGACTTCAGTCATTTTTCAAAAAAGGAAATGCAAATGGCCAAAAAGAACATGAAAACATGATCAATATCACTAGCTATTAGAGAAACACAAATTAAAAATGTAGAATTTTTAAGTTGATTGTAAATATATGGAAATGGATAGAGTTGATGGTAATGCATTATCGTAAGTATAACTAGCATGTCTGGTTTATACATGTGATTTTGGCTGAAAGGGGTAGTCTAGGGATGTAAATGTCAACTGAAAGAAAGCTAGAGAATAATCTAGGGGACTGTATAATATATTGTACTCCGGTGGGTAAGGATTGTCATTAATTGCAGAAATACAAGAGTTTTCTTTTCTGTAACTAGAACAAAATACATGTGACTATTACAATGTGTTAAAGAATATGGTGATACATGGGAAAAATACAATTAATGTAACTCATGAGCTATAGTTAACAGCAATATTGTAATATTCTTGCATCAATGACAAAAGGTACTATATCAATGCCAAAGTCAATAATATAGGGGAAAGGGGGGAATGTAATTTTTTTTTATTGGAGAAAGAAAAGTGTTCTAAAATTGATGGAGGCATGACTGCACAACTCTGTAATGAAACTGAGAGCCACTGAATGTACACTTTGGATGGATTGTACAAGGCATGAGACTGTATAACACAGTGTAACATATGGTGGATGATGGACTGTGGTCGACAATGCAAATATTAAAGCATTCTCATAAACTATGACAAATGTACAATACTAAAACATGCTATTAATATTAATATTTTGATGGTTTATGAAAAGAAATACAACAAATGTAAGCTTTGTGTCATAGTTAGTACTAATATTTTTATGATGTTCTTTCATAATTTGTAAAAACTATTCCACAACAATGCAAGGTTTTGGTGGTGGGGAGGTATATGGGAATTCTATATATTATGCATGATGGGAAATACATCTATGGACAATGTTTGGTCATCACAGTGATACAAGAAATAAAAGAAAGACAAGCAATAAAACAATCATCTTGCAGTTATTTTTAATATATTTTCCAGTTTAATAAAGACATTCCAGATAATTTGGTGATGAAATGGACTCTAACATTTTTGTTTGGGGGAATTCTTTTAATCATTCAGTATTCTGACTCAGGAAATAAAATCTCCAAAAATTATGTAAAGGAAAAAAATGCTAGATGGATGATGATGTTCATTGATCACTATCTATAATATAAAAAAAGGAAAAAAAGAAAAGGAAAATTCTACAGTGACAACATTTAAACAAGTTTTGAGGCCTTAACTAGATTAGATATAATGCACTTTACAAAGTGGAAAATGATTACTTGTAGTTTCAGGTTCAAAGGATTTATTTAAGGACCTAGTTGATAAATATTATGCTAAATTCATTCACATTTATGTTCTCATTTAATCCTTAAAGCAATCATATAACTGAAAAGTTTTCAAAAAACTAGACACATGCACTACATCTTATTGTATACTTTGACAAATGATGTAAATATGTATATTTAAAATAAATTCAAAAGCAATCTAGGTAAATAAAAAATAGTTTTGTTTTGTGATGCTAGAAATGGTTTTAGGTTCTCTTTCAAAATTTTCTTTAATATTTGTTATTGATGGCTACCTAAAATAAATGAATGCCTGCAACAAGTAATTAGGAATAGAAAGATTTTTGTTTTAGAGAAAATAGCATAGCTCAATTAGGAAATTATCTTGCACAGTGTAAATTAAAATGGCCTATTTATTTTTCCTTTCTGAAACTTGGTTTACATTGAGAGTTTGCTTTAGCTGACCAATCAGTATAAACAGACTTGTATATAACAGGAGATTTTCCAGAGATATTCAATTAATTGCCTGAGAAAAACTTGAAACAATGGGAATATCATAAACATATCCTAGACTCAAGTTTTTCAAGTTTTCTACTAAGCTATTTCTTGCATTTAAATTCTATGCTATGCTACTGGATGGAATGGAAATGGAATATTTACCCATTGGAATTCAAGAGAATGTTTCCCTTGGGCATGCTGTAGAACTTTGGCTTTTGAAGTCAGTTTCTTTTTTCTCCTTTGGACACTAAACAAGGTCAGATGTCACATTATGTGTCAAAACCTGGCCCTAAGTAATTTCCAAAGCAGAAATCATCTATGAAAGTTGTTTGAGGAGAATGCCAGCTATTAGAAAATAAGAACCATCTTCTAATAACAGAGGATAAATAAAAATGCAAGACTGTTTTTAAGGCTGCTTAGCTATAGTTGAGATGAGTAAAAAAAAAAGAAAAAGCAAATATTATCTGGTAGGTTGATAATAATCCATTTCTTTTTCTTATCCTTGATGATTCTCTTAAAATAGAATCATTCCTCTCAGATTAAGACATTTGGGACAAGTCTTTTTTATTCGAGCCAAATAGAAATAGAAAGCATTAGAACCAGAAAAAGTTAAATATTGCTGAGTATGCAGTATTACTTAGAGGGGAATCAGCATTATTGGAGTAGGATAGAGCATTAGGGTGAATAGAAATAGAGTAAGAGGGCAATAAAGGTAGCAGCCAATGTAGAGGTCACCAAGACCTTTTGGAGAGACAGACAAAATAAAGAGGAAGAAACCAAAGAATATTTACATTCCTCAACACCATATGTGAGGGTATCCAAAAGCAGTCATTGGGTATTGACCTAATGGAACAGAGACTTCAATTGAGATTCAATTTAACATTCTCCATTCCCAGTTGCTCTGGCAATGTACTAATGACTTTAAAATGAGAAAGAAAAAAAACGCACAACTACATTTAAATGAAATAAACAATAAATGGAAACCAGGTCACTTGGGTTCCAGTGACATTTTAGGGAAGGGAAATTCTAAGGAAGGTTTAAAGAGTGTTGCTCTAAAAAAGGGTGAGATCATGGATAAGGGGCTATTTGTTATTTCAAGAGATCTTCTAGTTTCCCCTATAACTCTATCTAAGTCCATGCAGTTAATAAATCCTGTAGGTAAGACATACCCACATTGTCTTACCTAGTCTATTTATGATTGTTCCCATGAAGAAGCAGTGGTAAAGAAAAGTGGTAAGGTTGACAGATTTAGCAAAAAACAAGATGAAATAAAACAAACAAAAAATAGGACATCCAGTTAAATTTTAATTTCAGATAAACAATGAATAACTATTTTAGCATATGTATGTTCCATATAAGATTTAGGATATATTTATATTAAAAACATGTATATATTTTTCAAGATAATATCTATCAGATACTCAAGTCTCAATGACATAATTTGTTAGTCCGCCTTTCAGGTGAAAGTTGTGCTCTTTGTGAAATGTGGCTAGTTTAGTTTTAAACTCAAACCATGGCAAAAGGGCTTTTCCTCTGGAAAACAGTGTAATTTTAGTATGCAACTGTAGTGTTTCATGCACACTTCCCATTTTGTCATCCAAAGTATTATGAAGACATTTAAATAGTGGTTAAGATTTTAATAAAATCAATAATTTTTAATGTTTCACGAAGGATTTCCTTAAGTAGAGCTTAAAGCACCTAGCAGTTTTGCCATCAATACAACCACCAACACAGAATAACACAGGAAAATTGCATCTTTGTGTTATTATGACAATAGTTTTGACTGTGATTTCCTGAGAGGGTTTTGAGAACTCCCAGTGATCACTGAACCACAGTTTTAAAATGGTCCACTCTTGGTCCAATAGTTGGTTAATACCTATGAACCTGGAACATTTCTTACAATATTGTTATTTTTGTTGTTGATTTTGGTCAAATAAACAAGTAAGTAAATAAAATACAAACATGTTGAGTGATAACAAAAGAATTCACTCATTTCCAATGAAGTATTCTCAGATATTTTTTGTGCATATATGCATATTATTTCTAGTTAAACAGCTGTGAACTTTTTTTTTTAAAGACCATCCATGATGTTTCTTTAGTTTTTTCTGCAGTAGATGGAGACTAAAGAGTGTTAAATGACTTTCACAGGAGGGCCACATGCCTTGTCTACTGGCAAAGTTGAATATATATGCTCATTGCAGAAACACTTACGCAGGATTTTCTCAAATAATTTAAGAAAATTAAATGACCCACAAGCTTCATATTAACTCTACAATGATTTTGTTTTATGTTTCCTAGGCAATCAAGTTTTTAATGTAAAATGTGGGAAAATGCTGAACAAGGCAACATTGTTTTGTAAGTCTATGTCTGTAACTTCAAAAACAGAATCATACATGTAAACGTTTCTTAGGGATATTTTAACAGCAAAACATCAATGAATTTTATTAGACAAATGTAATCTACTGATAACGAACGCTATTTTCCTGTTTGTATTAGTATTGTATGTATGTATATTTGTGTTTATACATATTCCACTTTAATTATATTCATTACATACTTGCGTATATATTCTCTTATATGTATATTACATTTGAATATGTTAACTTTTTATTCCTTACTATTTTGAAAATAGTAGGTGTTATTTTCATTGATGTTTAACTATTTATATATATAATGGAACAGGTTGTTTTCGTTTTTTACTCCAGCAACCAAGGAAGTAGATATTCCTTCTTCAGGCTAGGCTATTTCTAAATACAAAGCAATGAACTGATTTGGTAAATTTATAAAAGAAAAATAATTTCAGAACATTAATATTCATTTATAATCTCCAATTCTTAATGTAGCTTAACAACTCTAAATGTGATGTTCTGTTCTAACAATCATTTTTCAGGAAAAAGTAAAATTCCAGGAGTGCAAGGTTATGGAGCTTATATGGATGGTCTTTCTGTTCAAGAGTTGACTCTACAGAGTTATTTGTTTATTGTCCCAGAAACAATGTAGTGAAATACTGATGATCCAATAAACTTGCCTCTGTTCTGCTCTGGAAGAAATATGACTATGAGAAAGAAAACAAAATTCCTAAAATCACCCAGAATTAGTTCTGGTAGATAATTAAACTGTCTTGTCAATCTCCTAATCCATTGTTCTTTGAAGGAGGTGAGGAAAGACAAGTAAGAAAAAAATTGTCCCATAGTAATACCTGAGTGCACCAAACAGTGCACAACGCCCACTCCCTCGTGTAGTCCTTCTCTCTAGCCTACTGGTATCATTGGTTTCTTACTGTATTCCTCTTTTATTTTCTGCCGCCTACCTCCTATTTCATTTATCTTTATTAATTTTCTTCATTTCACTCTCTTCTGCTGCTTTTTGGTCTGATCTGCTTGTGGCGAGTTTATTTTTTTAAACTGGAGGCTCTTTATTCATTTTTCATTAGAGAAATTGTAGGTGTACAGAAAAAAAAAGAAAATACAGAGTTACCTTTTTACATTAGTGTGGTAACTTTGTTACAATTGATGAATCAAGGTTATTAAAATTATACTATTAACCATAGTCCATATTTTGGACTAGGTTTCACTGTTTCAGTTCTATAGTTTGTACTTTTAAATTTTTATTATATTAACATGTGCAACATAAAATTTATTCTTTTAAGCAAGTAAAAATATTTAATTCAGTGTTTTTAATTATATTCACAATGCTGTGCTACCATTAATACCATCAATTTCCAAGACTTCTCCATCACCCCAACCAGAAATTCTATATCCATTTAGCATTAACAACCCATTCCCTATACCCCCTGGGTCCCCAGCAACCTGTATTCTAGTTTCAGATTCTATGAATTTCTTTTTATAATTATTTCATGTTAGTGAGATTATATAATATTTTTTATACTTTTGGTGTCTGGCTTATTTCTCTCCACATAATGCCTTCAAAGTTCATCCATTTTGTCATATATGTCAGAATTTCATTCCTTTTTTAGAAATGAGTAATATTCCTTTTTATATTCACATCATATTTTATTTGTGCATTCATCTGTTAATGGACACTTAGTTTCCTGCATCTTTTGGCAATTGTGAATAATGCTGTGTAGCAGTTTGATATGGTTATGAATTCCAAAAATAGATATTGGATTATGTTTATAATCTGGTCTGAATGTGGGCATAATTGAGTTATGATTGGGGCTTTGATTTGGCCACCTCAATAGGGCCTGGCAAAGGCAGAGTTGAGGGGTTTTTGATGCTGGAGTGTTGATGTTGGAGTTTAATGTTGAAGTCTTAACCTGGAGCCCCAGGAAGTAAGCACACAGAGGAAGGAGAAGTAAATCCCAGGAAGAAAGGAACCCTGAACCCAGAGGGAAGCAAGATGTTGGAAGGGAGAAACCCAGGAAACCTGAACCCTCACAACTGTAGGCAGCCATCTTGCTCCAACACGTAAAATAGACTTTAGTGAGAGAAGTAGCTTATGCTTTATGGCCTGGTTTCTGTAAGTTCCTACCCCAAATAAAGAGCCTTTATAAAAACCAACCGATTTCTGGTATTTTGCATCAGTACCCCTTTGGCTGACTAATACATGCATTATGAACATCAGTGTGAAAATATCTTTTTGAGAACTTGCTTTCAAGTCTTTTGGGATTGCTGTGTCATATGGCAAAATGGATAAGAAAATGTGACCTATGTATATGCTGTTTACAAGAAACTCACCTTAGACCCAGCAATGCAAGTAGGTTGCAAGTGAATGGTTGGAAAATGATTTTAAATGCAAACCACAATATCCAAAAATAGACCTGAGTAGCTAAAATAGTATTGAACAAAATAGACTTTTAATGCAAAATCATTGTAAGAGACAAAGAAGGACATTATATAGTAATAAAAGTGGTAATCTATCAAAAAGAAAGAACAATTGTAAACATTTATGCACTTAACCATAGTGCCCCAAAAATCATGAGGCATACATTGGAAAAAGTAAGTGGAGAAGAGATGCCTCTACAATTATAGTGGGGAACTTGAATAAACCATTATCAGCATTAGACAGAACATCTTGGCAGAGGGATAATCGAAAAACAAGACCTTGAATAATACATTAGAGGATCTAGATCTATTAGACATATACAGAACATTACACCCAAATACAACAGGATATATATTATTCTCAGGCACACATGGATCATTCTCCAGGCTAGACCACATGCAGGGTCACAAAACAACTTTCAACAAATTCAGAAAGATTAAAATTATACAAAATAATTTCTCAGACAATAATCAAATGAAGGTGGAAATTAATAAGGGGCAGAGAACCAAAATAGGCACAAAGATATGGAAGTCAAGCAACACACTCTTAGATAATCAGTGGGTCAATGAGGAAATTGCAAAAGAAATCAATAACACCCTTAAAATGAATGAAAATGAGAAAACAACACATCACAACCTATGGGCTGCAGGAAAAGTAGTGCTGAGGGGGAAATTCAAAGCCATAAATTTTATATTAAAAAACAAGAAGAAAGAGCTAAAATCAAAGACCAAATTGCACATCTCAAGGAACTAGAAAACGAACAAACTAATCCCAAAGCAAGCAGAAAGAAGCAAATAACAAAGAGAAGAGCAGAGTTAAATGAAATTGAGATTTTTAAAAAGTAGAAAAAATAACAACAAAGGCTGGTTCTTTCAGTAGACTAATAAAATTGGCAAACTCTTAGCCAGACTATCAAAGAAAAGAAGAGAGAAGATGCAAATAACAATGAGTGAGGGGATATCACCACTGATACCTCAGAAATAAAGTTTCATAAGAGGATACTTTGAAAGATTTTATGCCAACAAGATGGATAAGGTATATGAAATGGACAAATTTCTGGAACACACAAGCAGTCTACATTGATGAAAGAAGAAATTGATGAACACAGCAACCAGTAACAAATAACAAAATTGAATTAGTCTTTAAAAACCTCCCAACTAAACAAACCTTAGGACCAGATGACTTCACAGGTGAATTCTACCAATCATCCTGGAAAGAACTTATATCAATTCTGCTTACATTCTTCATTAAAATAGAAGTGGAGGGAACATTGTTTAACTTTTCCTATGATGCCAACATCTCCCTAATACCAAAGCCACATAAAGATGCCATGAGAAAAGAAAACTACAGTCCAATCTCTAATGAACATGAATGCTAAAATCCTCAACAAAAAATGTGCTAATCATATTCAACAACACATCAGATGAATTACATACCATGATCTAGTGGATTTCATCCTTGGTGTGCAAGGATGGTTCAACATAAGAAAATCACTCAAGGTAATTCACCACACTAACAGATCAAACGAAAAAAAATCATATGATCATCTCTATGGATGCAGAAAAGAACTTTACAAATATAGCACCTTTCGATAGAAACACTTCAAACAATAAGAATAGAAGGAAAATTCCTCAACATGATAAAGAATATATATGAAAAAGTGACAGGAAAGGCATGTGTAGAGAGGTCACATCTGAGTCCAACTCCATCACTCTCAGGAGCACAAATTCCAAAGTAGGGCCCACTGGTAAGGCATTGAACTCCAGAGCCATCTGCCATCACCATAGGACCTGGGAGTCCTCACAACCCTCAGGAGAACCACTACTTGGGGTTGTATCTACTTTGTCTGTCTCTGAGATTCTGCTGAGATGTGTGTAAGTGCAATCCCTCTGATGACATCCTGACTTATTTTGAAGTTTCTTGGCTATATAAACTCATTTGTCTTTACTGTTTTCCCTTTTTATTCATTGTCTTTTTCTAGTTGCATCACCAGCTGGTGCTTGATAGAAATCCCTCAGCACCAGGGAAGCTCATCCCAGGAGACATGTCCTACACTGGAGGGAAGGTAATGCATTTACATGTTGAGTTTGGCTTAGAGAATGGCCATATTTGAGCAACATGGGTGCCCTCAGGAGGTAACTCTTAGGCACCCTGCAGCTCGAGGCCTAGTTGAAATTTCCAGCACACAGATTCCTAAGCATAGTCATCAGTATCAAGGGCCCATCACTGGTCCATCCTTCTTCATTGGTTGTTGCCCTGGTACTCAGGGCATTGTTGCTGCTCCACTAGGGAGTGCAATAGAGTTCCCCAGAATGGGAATTATGCCCTCCTTCAGTTGTCATGTGAAACTCTACCCATTACATTAATACCCAATTAGCATCTGAACATATCTATATAGGGGGTTGGTGTATGCTTGGGAGGCTTGAATCTCTGGACTAACTGTGTGCTGCCTGGGCCCTGAGCCTCAGTGGAGTTGCAGCACCTATTCTTCAGTTCATTGGACTGGCGCATGTCAGCTAACAGGTGGGTGGAAATGGTCAACCACCACACCAGGGAAACAAAGTTTGAGACTGCAAGGTGAAGAATTCCATCTATACATCAGCCATGTGGGATCTAAGCCCCCTCTTGAGTTGGGGGCAGAGTGGGAATTGCCATCCCAGGGTCCTCAGGATGGAGGAATGACTTATGGATTAGAGTGGACTTGTTGGTATTCTACTATGGAATTATTGTGACTCCAGCAATGAAGAAACTGTATCACTAATGTGGAACAGTGGCCATGGAAGTGTTGAGTGCAGGGAGAGGGAAGAAGAGGTGTGATATGGGGCACTTTTGGGGCTTGGAGTTGTTCTGAATGGTATTGCAGGGACATATACAGGACATCATATGTCCTACTATAACGCACTGGATGGACTGGGAGAGAGTGAAAATTACAATGTAAACTATAATCTATATTGTGTAGCAATGCTCCAAAATGTATTCATCAAATGCTATGAATGTTCCACACTGATGAAAGAATTTGGTGATGTGGGAGGAGTGGGGGTAGATGGGGAGTGGGAGTATAAGAGATCCTTTTGTATTTTTTAATGTAACATTTTGTATGATTTATGCATCTTAAAATATTTTAAGTATATTTGAAAAAAGAGTATATATGAAAAACACACAGTTAGCATCATATTCAATGGTGAAATGCTAAAGACTTTCCTTCTAAGACCTGGAAGAAGACAAGGATGCCAACTGTCACCGTTCTTGTCTAACTTTGTATTGGAAGTACTTGCTTGAGCGCTTAAGCAAGAAAAAGATATAAAAAGCATCCAAATAGGAAAAGAAGTAAAAATTATACTATTTGCAGATGATATGATCCTTTACATAGATAGCCCTGAAAAATTTACAACTAAGCTTTTAGAGCTGATATACAAGTTCAGTTAAGTGTTAGGATATAAGATCAATATGCAAAAGTCACTCACATTTCTGTACATGAATAATGGTTAATCTGAAGAAACCAAGAAAAAAATTCCAATAGTAAATAAAAGAATCAAATATCTATGAAGAAACTTAACTAAAGATGTAAAGGACTTGCATACAAAAAACTATATAACATTGTTAAGGGAAGTCAAAAAAGACCTAAATAAATGGAAGAATATTCTCTATTTAGGGACTGGAAGACTAAACATCAATGTGGTGTTTGTCCTACCCAGATTGATTTACAGATTTAATGTAATCCCAATAAAAATTACAACAGCAAGAATTATTTTTTTACTGAATTGGAAAAGCTAACAATGAAATTTATTTGGAAGGGCATGGGGCCCTGAATAGACAAAAACATATTGAAAATGAAAAACAAAATTGGAGGAATCATGCTACCTGACTTTAAAGCATACTACAAAGCTACAGTAGCAAAAATTGCATGATATTGGCACATGTATAAACCTTGTGCCCAAAGCATGAGTAACAAAATAAAAAATAGATAAATGGGACCTCCTCAAAATTCCACATTTTTTGCTCCTCAAAGGACTTTGTCAAAAGGATAAAAGGCAGCTGATTCAATGAGAGAAAATATTTGGCCATCACATATCTGATAAACATTAAATATCCATGATATATAAGGAGATCATACAACTCAACAATAAAAATACAAAGTATCTGATTTAAAAGTCCACAAAACACTTGTAAAAACAACTGTCCAAAGTAGAAATACAAATGGTGAAGAACCACATGAGAAAAACTTCAATCACTAGTGATTAGGAAAATGCAAATCAAAATTACAATGAATATCATTTCACACCTATTAGTCTGGCCACTATTAAAAAGTTAGAAAAATGAAAATATTGAAGTGGTTGTGGAGAGATAATAATGCTTATTCACTGTTGGTGGGAATGTAGAATGGTACAGTCACTATGGAGGACTGTTTGGCAGTCCCTAAGGAAGTTGAATATAGACTTGCCATGGGACCTGGCATACCACTGCTAGGTATATACCCAGAAAAACTGAGAGCAGTGATACAAATAGATATCAGCACACCAATGTTCATTAGCAGCATTATTCATGATAGCCAAAAGCTGGAAACAACAGTAGTAGAGGATGCATAGAGAGATTGAGAAGTGAGGAATTTTCTTGTTTGTTTGTCTGTTTTTTCATTTATTATTATTGAAATAATGAAAATGCTCTAATAATGATCAAAGTGAGGAATGCACAGCTATGTGATTATACCAAAAACTATTTATTGTACATTTTGGATGAATTGTTTGCTTTATTAATATGTAGCAATAAACTCGCTATGTTTATAACATTTTAAAAAACTCCATGGAACTGGTACATGGATAGACATAATGACCAATGGAACTGAAGTGAGAGTTCTGATATAGATTGTCAACTGATATTTGACAAGGCCACCAAGCCCACTTGACTGGGCCAGAATGGCCTCTTCAACAAATGGTGCTTGAAGAACCGGATATTCATATCCAAAAGAATAAGAAATGATCACCAACTCATGCCCTATATGTAAATTAACTCAAGAGGGATCAAAGACCTAAATATTAAGAGCCAAGACCATAGAGCTTGAAGATAATGTTGTAGGGAAGCATCTGCAAGATATTGTAGTAGGGCACAGTTTCATAAACTTTATACCCAAAGTGTAAGCAGCAAAAGTAAAAGTTTTAACAAAATTAAAAACTTTTGTGCTTCAAAGGAGTTTGTCAAGTAAGTAAAAAGTAACTTACTCAATGGGAGAAATATTTGGGAACAATTTATCTGATATCAGTCTAATATACAGCATATAAAAAGAAACCCTATATCTTGAAAATATAAACACAAACAACCCATTTTTGAAAAATGGGCAAGAGATTTGAATACTTTCCCAAAGAAGAAATACAAATGGCTAAAAAAACACATGAAAAAATGCTCAGTATCACCAGTATTAGGTAAATGCAAAACAAAGTTACAATGAGATATCATTTTATATCTAGTAGACTGGCAGCTATTAAGTAAAAACAGAGAACTGCAAGTGTTGGAGTGGACGTGGAGGAAAGGGAACAGTCATCCACTACTGGTGGCAATGTAGAATGGGGTAGCCATTGTGCAGGGCAGTTTGGTGTTTCCTAAGAAAGCTAACTATAGAACTGGATATGATCCAACTATTCCACACCTGGGTATATAGCCAGAAGAATTTAAAGCATTTGCCCCGTGGGATTAAGCTCCCTCTCAGTCATAAACAGAGTGGACAATACCATCCAAAAAATCCTCAAGACTGAAGAATGAACAAGCATAAGAGGGTAATGCAACTATGGACTTATTATTATTATCATTATCATTATCATCATCATCATCATTCTAGCACTAGAAAAACTTTTAACATTGATATAAAGGCTGTGCCCACCAGAGGTTCTGAGTAGAGGGAGAGGGAAAAATTGGTGTAAAATGAACATTTGGGTGACACTGGAATTGTTCTGCATAACACTGCAATGACATATACAGGTCATTATACATTCTGTCAAAACCTATAAAATTGAGTGGTGCATAGTATAAACTATAAAGTAAACTATAGACCATGGTTAGTAGCAATGCTTCAATAGGTGTTCATCAATTGTAACAAATGTACCACACTAGTGACAAGTGTTGTTAATGGAGGGAAATGGGGGAGGAGAGGGGTTAGAGTATATGGGAGTCCCCCTATGGCTTCAATATAACATTTATGTTATCTAAAACTTCTTTCTAAATTAAATAAACAAATAAGTAAATTAATAGCCTGCCCTTTATCATGTTGAGAAATTATTTCTACCTTTATTTTCTAAGTTTTTCTATCAAGAAGGGATGCTGGATTTTGTCAAATGCCTTCTCTTTATCAATTGAGATGATAACGTAGTTGTGTTCCTTCATTCTATTGCTTGGTATATTACATTAAATCATTTTCTTATGTGGAACCACTTTTACATAGCTGGTATAAATCCTAATTCATCATGGTATACAGTTCTTTTAATGTGCTTTTGGATTCAATTTCTTCTGTTTGGAGAAGATTTTCAATTTTATTCATTAGGGATTTTGGTTTGTAATTTTATTTTTTGTGGCATCATTATCTGTCTTTGGTATTAGGTTGGTATTGACCTTATAGAATGAATAAGGAAATGTTCTCTCCTCTTTGATATTTTTGGGAAGAGTCTGAGCAGGATTGGTGTTAATTCTTCTTGGAATGATCAGATTCTCCTGTGAAGCCATCTGATGCTGGACTTATCTTTGTTAGAAGATTTTTTTTTAATGACCGATTCAGACTCTTTTTATTTGTCTGTTGAGGTCTTCTATTTCTTCTTTAGTCAGTGTAGGTAGTTAGTGTGTTTCTAGGGATTGTCCATTTCATATAAGTTATAAGTATACTCTTATAATCCATTTTATTTCTGTAAGGTTATTAGTAATTTCCCATTTTCAGTTTTGATTTTAATTATTTACATCTTCTCCCTTTTTGTGTCAGTCTAGATAAAAGCTTATCAATTGTATTGATCTTTTCAAAGAACCAATATTGTTTCACATTATTGATTTTATTCTCTATTACATGTTCCTCCATTCTACTCTTTTTTTTAATTTCCTTCCTTTTGTTCACTTTGTATTAAGTTTATTCATTTTTATAGGTTCTCCTGTATTGAGGTTAGATCTCTAATTTGAAATCTTCTAGTTTAATGTAAACATTTAGAGATATAAATTTCCCTCTTATTACAACTTTTGCTGCATCTGTTAAGTTTTAGTATGTTATGATGTTGCTTTCACATGACTCAGATTTTTCCTCATTTCCTCTGTGATTTCTTCTTTGACCCACTGGTTGTTTAATAGTTTGTTGTTAAGTTACCACATATTTATGAATTTTCAAGTTCTCCCTCTGTTATTTATTTATACCTTGATTCCATTGCAGTCAGAGAAAATATGTCTTATGATTTCAAGGTTTATATAATTTACTGAGACTTGTTTCATGACCTAACCAATGGTCTATCCTGGAAAATAATCTGTGTGCACTAGAGATGGATGTGTATTCTGCTGCTGTTGGGGTGAAATTCTCTATACATGCCTGTAGGACTAGTTGGTTTAGAAGATTGTTCAAGTCTTGAATTTCCTTATTGATAGTCTGTCTAAATACTCTGTCCGTTAATGAAATTAATGCATTATTTCCTATTATTAATATAGAACTATCTATTTCTCCCTTAAAATCTGTCAATATTTGCTTCATATATTTTGAATCTCTGTTGTTAGATGCATAAATATTTATAATTGCTATGTCTTCTTATTGGATTGATCCTTTTATCAGTATATAGGGACATTCTCTGTCCCTCATAACAGCATTTGCTTTAAAGTATATTTTAATTGATATTACTTTAGCTATCTCATTGCTTTTTTTAAAATTATTTGCATAGCACATATTTCCCATCCTTTAACTTTTGGCCTACTTCTGTCTTTGAACTTAAGGTATACATCTTTTAAGCAGCATATAGTTGTGATATGCTTTTCTACCCATTTTGCCAATCTGCCTTTTGACTAGAAAGTTTAATCCATTTATATTTAAAGTAATTTCCTCAGCTTTTGTTTATCTGGGAGTGTCTTAATTGTTCTCTCATTTCTTGAAAAAAATGTATCATCAGATATAAAACTCTTGGTGGAAAACTGTTTTAGAATTATTTTACTCTATTACCCTCTTGTCTCCATTGTTCTTCATGAGAAATTGACTCTTTATCTTACTGAGAATTCCTTATATGTAACTTATTACATTTCTCTTGCAATATTCAGGATTCTTTCTTTGTCCCAGGTCTTTGACAGTTTGACTACTACGTGTCTGGACATGGTTCCTATTGATTTAATGGTTTTTGGTGTGGTGTTTTTTTTTGTGTGTGTGTGCTTCTTGAATATGGATATCCATGTTTTTGTCAAATTTGGAAAATTTTCTGCCATTATTTCTTTCACTATTCCTTATGCTCTTTATTTCCTTCTGGGACTCCAGTATCATATGTGTGATAGCTTCCCATCGGTGTCTCAGGTTCTGTTCAAAAAATTTTTTTTTATTCTTTGTTCTTTCTACTCCTTAGGATAAATCTATTAGTTTACTTTTTTTGAGTTCACTGATTCTTCTCTCAGCTCCAATCTGCTATTACAACACTCTAGGGAATTTGTTATGATCTTTAACTCAATTATTTCTGTTTGGTTCACTTTTAAAATTTCTTTCTCTTTGTTGAGATTCCATACTTTTTATTCATTGTTTCCTGTTGTCCTTTAGTTCTTTCTCTGCTTTTTTTTTTCCCTTAATCTCCTTAGCCATATGGAGGATTTTTTTTTTTTAATTCTTTGTCTAGTATGTCCAAAGTCTGTTCTTTTTCATTGACAGTTTCTAGATTTTTATCTTGTTCTTTTGAACGGGTCATTATTTCCTGTTTCTTTTTTGTCTTATAAGATTTTGTTGAACCCTGTACTTTTTAATATAGGTTTGATAAAGTGTTAATGCTGGTATTTAGTCCCTGATCTGTCTTTTCCTTTACTTTGCATTCAGCTGTTTTTTGAAATTTCCTTAAGTGCCAGGAGTTAACAGAAATAAACCAATGAAAAATACAAAACAAGGACATAAAGCCTTTCACAGTCTTTGCAAATTGGCTCTGCATTGACTGATGTTCTCTTTCAGAGCCTAGACCTCCTATCAACAATATCAGTACCAGTCAATGTGAAGTGCAAAATTCTCTCTGTCTGTTCTAAGCCTGCATCTTCTCCTGGCTTGTGCTTGTTCATGGCCTTAAGAAATTCCCTATTTACAGGAATTTGAATTCTCCCTCTCCCTTTGCACTCCCTAAAAAATAGATTTCCTCCCTTCTTAGGAACTCTATTGCATGAATTAAAGCAGATAATCCTTTGTCCCAAGCTGCTTTGACTTAATTATTTTTATACTGCTTTAAGTGTCCATAAGCTTCTTCTGCTTCTATGGTAAGTTCTGTGAAGGCAAGCCAGGAATGAATTTCCTGTTTCAGTCTTTTAGAATGCCACTCAATAGGTTGACATGGACATACAGACACTTCAGTATGATTGTAGAGGTTACTCTCCTTCCTCTGGATCTGTGCCAGAGAACCACAATGGGAGCAAAGGTTGACTTCACACTTTACCAGGGTGGGAGTGGGAGTAGGAACAGCAAGGGTGCCACAATATTCTCCTATAGTTCTAAAACTGCGTTTTCTAGATTCAGCACTCTCCCAGTTACTGCAACCCTTTAACTGTTCTCTTGAGTTTTGAGGAAGGTATCTCCACCACTGTATGCTAGTTGTTCAAAGATTCAATAGGGGAACAATACTCTGGGGCTCCTTATGTCACTATCATTATTGACCTCACTGTGGCACTCAGTTTTAAAGGAGGTTTCTATCCATTTATCTAGATTCAACAAATATGTATTAGTAAATATTACTCCTGAAGGATGAGTAGACTCACAGCCATCAATGCACTCACCTGCTTTCCCTACAACCTTGTGTACTAAATCAGGAAATGTTTTCAGTTTTCAAATTGAAAACGTGTATTTAGTATTAAACAATCACTGTAGCAGTTTGATATGATTATGGATTCCAGAAATAGATCTTGGAGTATGTATGTAATCTGGTTTGTACCCAGGCATGATTAAGTTATGATTAGGGCTTTGATTAGACCACTTCATTAGAGCATTGAGTCTCTACCCCTTGGTGGGTGGGGACTCACAGATAAAAGGCATGTAAAAGGACAGAGTTGGGGGCTTTTAATTTCAAAGTTTTGATGTTGGAGTTTGATGGTAAAGTCTTAAATTGGAGCCCCAGGCAGAAAGACAAAACCATTCGCCTGATAGTCTACAGTTGACCTTGTGGAGGAAACAGAAGAGCTGAGCGCAGAGGAACATTGAGCCCACAGAGAACCAAGACCCCAGAAGGGAGGAAGCCAGGAAGCCTGAACCCTCCCAGATGTCAGCAGCCATCTTGCTCCAACATGTGCAAATAGACTTTGGTGAGGGAAGTAACTAATGCTTTATGGGCTGGTATCTGTAAGTTCCTACCCCAAATAAATATCCTTTATAAAAACCAACCAACTTCTGGTATTTTGCATCAGTATTCCTTTGGCTGACTGATACAAGCACCTTTTAAATAATCAGCACTATTACATAAGCAGAGCAGTTAGGAAATGTAAAAATACAATCTGAAGATAAAAAAATCATTAATTGGTAGGTATGTGTGTAAATATGTATCTTCAATTTAATATACTCTTATCATTTTATCACCACACAACATAGAATAGCAACTTGTCTCTCAAATTTTAAACCAGTTTCAAATTTGCATAGAAAGAATGTGCTAGAAAAAATTATATTCATTTAGTTCAAAGAGAATATGGGATGTGATATTGCCTCATAGCCTTAATGAGGGCTGTTCAGAGTAATCTTATATACCTGTAGGAGAATGTTAATTTGTACAAACTTTCCGGAATGCCATTAGGCAATTAAGAATCCTAAAGGGGTTACTATTTGGACCCAATTAAAAACACTTCTAAAAATTTATCTTAAAGCAAAATTTAATGATAAGTAGAAATATTTTTATGCAAAGATGTTTATTGTAGCATTTTTGTAATAGATAAGGAAAAAATGGTAAACAATCTAAATATTCAACACACCAATAACTTTTAGATAAATTATGGAATATCCAATTGGTTGAAAATTATGCTGTCATTAAACAGCAGGTTTTCAAAGATGACTAAGAATATAGAGTAAATAGATATAAGATGTGTGCGTTTAAAAATGCAAATTTCTTAAAACCCAATTTTTATTAGCATGTTCTTGTATGTGCATATATTTACACACAAAAATACTAATGGGAGTTATTACAACAACATGCTAATAATTGATTTCTTTGAGTGATAAGATCCTCAGTGATTAAAAGTATTCTTGATTCATATATTCCCACATTAAAATAATTATTTACATGTTTCCCATATTGCTTTTTAATGAAAAATTAATATTACACCAAAAAATTCTCATATATTCCATATTCCAAAATCCATTGCTTAGCTTTCATCAATGATTTCTGGTCTCAGCACAGTTCAATAAGTGAGCAAGGATGCTAAAACCACTTTCAAAGTCACCCTGTTGGCTTCATTCCTTGGGACTTATTAAGGTGATAAACACCTTAGGCTAAAGCTTATGGTCAGCAAAATTCTCAGCAAATGCAAATGCTCCTGTTTCTTTTGTTTTTGATGTCTGTGAACTGAGGTTCTGCCCAAGCAACTCAGTGTGGCACATAGGCTGTCCCCCAGGATGTTCATCCTCATACCAGGTGCCTTTGGGTTATTAAATGAGTTCAGGTATGTTTTAATAACCTTGGAAAGGCGAACTCTATTGTACCATGCCCATTTCCAGCCAGTTGCTGTATATCTTGGCAGAGGTAAGCTTATTTCTGAGGAAAGAGAAATATTTCCATTCTTTAATAAGTCATTCCAAGTTTCCTGTGATGTTATAAATAATCCTGCAAACAGCCGGCTTTATTCTACTTAATTTGATATGGCAGACTTGAGGAGTCGAAAAGTTCACTCTCAACAAAAGCCATGCAACTGGATGCTGACCAATATTCTCCTTCCTGATGGGATAAACTTTATCTTCATGCTCACTCACCAAGGCAGCTGAGACCCCACTTGCCCTCCTGAGGCACTTACTGATAGAGAAGTCTGAGCGGGCTCTGCATGCTGTGTGCATGAGATCAGTCCTTGCTGGGTTTTCTCTGGGGGACAGGCAACTGGCCTGACAAACTCAGCTAATATACCTGTCATTCAAGTTCGGGAAAAGGAGGCTAGAAAAACAAAGTTGAATTAGCGTGTGAGTAACTGGAAGAAGAAGCATTACAGATCATTTCAGACTAAGCATTGCAATACAAGAGACATTTTTCAGACTCTCCATGACACCTTTTGTCAAATGACCTTTCATGACCAAGTTCAAGGCTTATTTACACTTTGGAAGTCTACAGAGAATTGAATTCTGGGTGTACAGAGGAAGGTCACCTGACAACAGTGATGAAAGATAAAACGACCATAAATTCATATGCTTGGCTGAGATTTTTAAATCTGTTGAAAGAACTAAAATGGCATTTTGCCAATTAGTCTGATTTTTAATAGGATGTTTTTGTTGTTTTTAGTTCTTTTCCCTGTATTTACAAATCAAAGATGGTCTGATAAAACAGCTCAAGTGTGGTTTGCATTGATTTGGTAAATCTTATTTAAAGAGGAAAAAATAATTATGTAACTTGATTTAATGAGTTGGGATATTAAGCAATTTCCTTAATAATACATTTGTTTAAAGTAAATTGTTCATAGCTCATCTGGTATTATTTTTAAACTTGTATTTTTTCCAAATCAGACCTCCTTTACTTCCCAGTGTCTTTTTATTCTTAACGCTGTTCATGTTCCAATTAAACATCATTTCAGGAAATGTTTTCTGGAAATTAATGTATTGGACTGATTAACACTGGCTGAAACCAAATGTGAGATGAGAGATGACTTTTTTGAACTTACAGTGTTTTGAATGGGTGTATGCACTTACAATTTTCTCTAAAAACAAAAAAGAAAAAGTAAAATAAAAGGAATTCATTGTTTATAAAAATATCAAAGGACTTGGGTTTCCAAGTCCTCACTTTAATATTTACTTTGCTTAATGAAGACTGCTTTTGTTTCAAGGAATAGGTTGTAAAGATTACCTGATGATTCTGCACATGGATGGGACAAACATACAGAGAAAGGTTGGACCTGGCCCCTGAGAGGCAAAACAAATCCCTCAGGTTTAAGGGCTCCCCAGGCTCCATACTCACAGAGCCCTGCTCTCTGTTCTTTTCTTTCTTCAAAGACTGTCTCGGAGGTGAGGCCTAACTTCTCTTAATACATTTGTCAGGTGGAAAAAGCAATACCACCAGCACCACCATCTCTGCTTAGTGAATTTCAAAATGTGGTCTATTAGGCAGCTGCCGTAACTTCATCTCACTTTCCTCTCCCTTCATGATGATTTCTCATTTACGCCATCTCATTGCGGGTACCTTAGCTGGTGAGCTAGTGAGCAGGCGGTAGGTATAACTTGCATATAATGTTGTTTTGCAGAGAGCTGATCAATGCCTATTTATCAATTGATCTATTTTTCCCTTTAAAAAAATATTAAGCAACAAGAAATTACCAGAACTCCATGGGGAAAGACAGCAATATTGAGCGCAATGTAAAGATTTAAGCTTGACATTTCTTTCAATGCAAGTATTTTCTAACATTGAACATTTCTCAAACTGTAGGGGTCAAAAAGAAAAGACACCTTATACAATGCTCTCAGGTTGGGAATCAGTAGAGATGTCATTGTTTGAGAAGGTCAGTGTAGAGTTTAATTGGGTGTGCTTAACTGAAGTATGAAGTAGAGTCATTATTGGCCTGGCAGATCGCATGGCCAGATGAAGGCAAATATGATAAAGATACCAGGGTGCCTCTCTGCAGCAAGAGAGATCATTTTGCAATTATGTAGGGTAGAATATAATTTATACTTTGAAATGTTGTATTTCTGAATTTCTATAAGTCGTTTTTTCTTCTCATTTCTTTGCAAGTAATACACTGGGCTAGTTGGGGATTATGGTTTAATTTTGTCATGATTTCCTATTAAACTTACCATGAAAGAACCTACATCAAATGTGTGAAGACTAACTCTATGATGCAGCAAGCATTTTTGGACAATTAAAAAAATTGATGGAAGAATATCTGCTTCTATATAAAGTCAGATAAAAATCCCAAAGAACTTCTAGAAGTCTTTGACTGTCTCAAGTCATTCATTTTAACTATAATTTTTTTATTCCTTATTATATTCAAGACATTTTTTTGACAAGGTGGCTAAAAATAAAACCCTCCCTTTATTTCCACCAATTGTGATTTCCATAAATACATGTGCAGAACTAACTTTTCAAAAAGCTTGTACTAAACACCATATTCATAATACAAATGCAGTAATATAAGAACAAAGCAAAAGAAAGTTTTATTTGCACTGCTTGGATCAGAGAATTGGAAGGTACACCAGACAATACAGGTTAGGCTAGGTTATAGATTAGCAACAAAATCTCAGTGTCTTAATGTACATGCACACACACATACACTTACAGGCAAATGTTTGTCCAGCTTCTGTTTTAGTGTCCTAGGCTCCTTTAAGCAAATGAAATGGTTCAGCTTGAAAACGAGAAATTATTAGCTCACAGTTTTGAGGTTGAGAAAATGTTCACATCAAGGTATTATCAAGGCAATGCTTTCTTCTGAAAGACTGTTGGAGATACTTGGTTCCTCTGCCACAGGGCAAGTCACATGGCAGCCTCTGCTGGATTCTTCCTTCTTTTCCAGGTTTGTTGATTTCAACATTTTATTCACATGGTACTCTTTCTTTCTCCCTCTCTCCCTCTCTCTCAAATAACAGTTCCCAGTTATTCAGCCAAATACTAATGTAGGTGTTGTTATGAAGGGATTTTGCAGATTTATTTAAATCTCATAATTAGTTGACTTTAAATGAGAGAGATTGTCCAGGATGATTTGTGTGAATCTGTCGAATGATGTGAAAAGCCTTAAAAACAAGACAAAGTTTTCTCTAAGAAATAGAAAAAAATCACTTCTAATGAAAAAACTTTAGGCTTTGCTCATGGGGTTTCAGTCTGCCCAGGACCTTCCTTTCCTGATAAGCCTATCCTACAGATGTCAAACTTGCTTAGCCACCTCTCAAATTGCTTAATCCAATTCCTTAGAATAAATCTCTTTCAGATAGATGATTGTACAGATGTACAGATATGGATATGGATATAGTTATAATTCTAACTGGTTTTGTTTCTCTGGTTAAACTTTAATTGATATAGAAGTGAGCTCAGAAGGTACAATGGGGCAGTGAAAACTGAGATAGAAGATAATAAAGTATGCTTTGCTTTAATGAGCTGGTTACCTCTTTGGGCAGTTTGACTGAGTTCCACTGGAAACTTTCTAAAAAACTGGAACATGCCTCAAATGGTTGCACAAAGCATGGAGGAAGCTAAGGTACTACTTTCCACTTGTTTGAAGTCCTGCCCCTGCAGCCTGCTCCCCCTCCTTCTACCCTGTGACTAAAGAACCCACAGAGGAGGAGTTGAAAAATGCCCTAGGTAGCTTAAGATGATATGGCCTGGGAATGAACAGAATCTGCCACAGTCGTTTGGACAACTTTTAGCTTCTATTCCATAGTTCCTGGAGAAGGAAGACAAAAACAAAAACAGAAACAAAAACAAAAACACCAGCTTTTTTCTCCACAAAATACCAAGATCCTATTAATGGGCCAGACATTGTAAAAGCAGCTGAATGAAGAAGAGTAAAGTACAGTCTCAGTCCTCCAGAAATTACAGGATTTCAATAAACTTCCAGACCAATTACTGACAGGAGGGGTTAATTCTATCTGGGACTGCGTAGAGAAAAAAGGAAATATAAAGTAATATACTTACTAAATAACCATAAGAAAGACATTTCAGACCATACCTAATGTCATCTTTCAGTGAGGACAGGGACAAATTCGAGAACAATGTAAGAGAGGGGGGCGGGAAAACAGCATTGCAAAATCAAAGAGGAATATAGGAAATTACAAATTCATCAACCTGCCTGGAGAGGGGCACTGGTGGAGAAGACAAGGATTGGGTTTTGGAGTGGACCCTTATATTTCATCCTAACATCTTTACATTCTCCCCCATAATCTTCAGAAAAATGCTCCTTTGGAGAAATAAGAACCTCCTCGTCTGCCACTGCTTCTCTTCATGGCTTGGGGCAGATGCCTACTTTTGTACATATGCTAATTCCATTTCTGCTATTTTTCCTTCGGTTTGGTATTTGGGAGAACCAAGCATATTTGGGCTTTCTCATTCTTTTGGTCCAGCCTCACACACCAAATCAGTTTGAAGCCAATATGCACCTACTTAGAACCGCTGGAGGAAGGATCCAGATACCTTGCTTAAAATACAGCATCCCTGAGTGTCCTATTCAAAAATCCAGGCACGTGTCAGCTGCATGCTGAATTGAGTCACATGCTTAGTGCCCAAATCCATGATAAATTAAGAAATATAAATTTTAAAAAAATAGTGTTTCATTTTCCCAGCAGCCTGAACTAATTATTACCAGCAGTACAGTTGGCAAATAGCATTGTTATTTTTTCCCCTTGGCCTGTAAGTAAAAGGCATCAGTCTCTCATTTGTTTTCTTTAGTTTTACTTGAATAGTGCAGAAGTATTTCGTGCCAGCTCCTCCTCATACCTTCTTTCCTATTTTATAAGCTTTGATTCACTTCTAAATCACATTTTTTTTTAAAGCCAGAGAAAGTACAGTGGCCTTAAAAAGCCCACACCCTGAGCATGGTCTCCATTGTTAACAATTGAGAAAAGGCCACGTGTTCACAGCAGGCATTGCTAGGCAGCTGCCGTCCTCACTTCTTTTCTTCTCCAACCATTGTGTTCATAAGCCTGGCAGGGTCAACACAGCTGAATGCATTTCTTCATAATCACTTGACAGTGTTTTCTTAAAGCTTTCAAGTTTTACAAACAAGGGACTGGCCACAAGGGATTTGTCCCAACAACTCATAGATTGGTGCCTATTGTCTGAAGAGGTCAGTGAAAGGAAGCATAATTGATAGACATCATGCAAATGAACCCACAGGTCCCACACATCCCTATGCCTTTTGCATCTGTATAAGTCACAATAAATTTTTTATTTTATTTTATTTTCATCTATTTATATGAGGCAAAAGGAAATCTCCAGAGAATTAAGAGGTGGGAAAAATGTACAGCAAGCTGAAATAGGTATTGTCCCTCTAGTTTGTGCTAGAAAAGTCTTAAGGAATAGAGTGTGCTTGTCTCTTTACTATTTTCTCCATTGATAAAATGTAAAATGCTTCAAAAAATTGAAGGAAATTTTAATCGATAGTTAGGATAATCTTTTTAAAATTCTAGTCATCCCAAATTCTTGCCATGGCCATATTTGCTCTGGCATTCGTGGTATAATGGTAAACTATATGACCATTTACAAGCTCATTGGTGTTACTGATATTCCAGGGAAGTTGTATGAATAAAGACATATAAATATATCAGGTGACATAAAATTGTGTTTTCTGAAAACCAATTCCATGAGATGTCATCATCAGATCTTCTGTGAGAGAGAGCCCATAGTAAATAATTTGGCAAATATTGTGTGAAGATATTTCACTGATTTATTTTCTGAAATGTTTCTCAGTGTACTAGGGTAGAATGCATTATAAGGTCTCAAAGAGTTAGAGTCCTCCAGAACAGAATTGAAAAAGAGTTTGGAAATAAGAAGCAGTTCTTAGTGGCAAAGACTCTTATTTTAACTTAAGTTCTGACCTCTAAGCAGAACTCCAGACTTATATAACCAGCTTCTCATTAGATATCTCTTAATAAGGGACTTTCAGTCTTATTGACAGTCTACCTCCATAACCCAATACCTGGCACACAGTTGATAGATTAGTTTTGAATGATTAATTAAATCTCTGGAAACATGACAATAGTATTGGTCTCTTTCATCTTCTTTAAAATTTGGGAGTCTGGAACACCAGAGCTTAGTAGGCACAAATGAATAATTAGACTAGAAGACAATCAATGAACATATAATTTTACTTTGTTAATGGAAAATTAGAAAGTGAATATTTTAATGGATTTACTTTAAGTGTGTGATCAGATGGGGTCAATTATTTTGGCCTACTGGACCACTGATATGCTTTGATGTCATATTCATGAAAATAATTTATCTATAAATAAGAAACGTGTTTTAAATGATCATTAAACAAATCCCTTGGTCTAAGATACTGTGATGGTGTTCTTGTTATTGGAATGGTTGAAAGTTCAGTGCTACATGTCATTTAGTCTCTGTCTAGCTCTTTCATTTAGCAGGCTTCAATTGATTTAAACAAATCAGCATATAGTTCTTGGAAAACTAAGATTCAGAGCTATGGCTTTTTCTGAAAACAGGAGGTGGGTGGTCAGAGTGGATTTTGCATTTTTGGATATATTTCAACTCACACATTTATCACTAACCTCTCTGGGAACTACAAGAAAGTATAACCAGGATGTTATAAACAATTGTAACATATCTTGATTTGGCTTACACATTTTAAAATGCAGTGTTGTATACAGATTGAGAGAAATCTATTTCTGCTGTACTTTGCACATGGCACTTCCCTCCTTTAGTCCTATATGCAAGTTTACCAAGCCTTTTTTAATGAAGAGACCTGGTTAAGAACAATTTAACAATTCTGAAAAACTACAGACACAAAAAAGATTGGAGACATATGGAAGAAGAAGATATGGAAATTTTTAAAGGATTATTTGATTTGGTGATAAATTTCTTTTATTCCAGAGGACTTTACTTCCAGTGGATGAGAATTTCAGGAGTATAGATTTCAAGTCAGAACAACAAATGCTGTTCAAACATTGAATAGGGTATTTTCAATAAAGCAGTGTGATTTCCATTGTTAAATTTCATGTAGAAGTTGAGTGTCCTTCTTTCTGAGGTTTTGATTTGATGGAGAAGGTGATGTCTGTAATATACCTATAGAGGCTCCAGGTTAAAAGATGCTTGTGATCTTTAGTCTGTTCTAGTTCATTCTAGCAGTTTAACTCAACATTGCTTGTAATTAAAAAGCAGCTGATGCAGTGGTCAGTTCAGGATATATTCGGTATTCATACATGTTCTGTTTCCATGTCAAGTTTAACAAAGGCATTTCAAATAAAGGGAAAATAGGAAAGAAAAGAGAGGGGAGCAGACAGGAAGAAAGGGAGGGAGGAATAAAGAAAAGGAAGATAGAAAAGAAAGAATTCTAAACACAGGGAAGAAAAAGAGGAAATAAAAAGAATTCTATCATTTAAAAAAATCACTAACCATCATGCCTAATATTTAAAATTTCAAAATAAATATGTCCATAATATTTTAGGCCATTTAGGGATTTGTTATTTCTCTGACTATATTCTCTACTCCCCTTCTTCCCACTCACTCAACTCTCACCACACTGACTTCCTTGCTGTTGTTTTAATATTCAAAGATCTATTCCTAACCAAGGCTTTTGTCCTAGGAACAATGGTTAGGGGGAATCCTCTCATTTGGTAGAGCTCTGAGTAATGTACTTGGTTGTATGCACTTTAGAAAGAGGTAGAAGTGTCTTGAGGAATAGGTATACATGAAATTCTAGGCAGTGGTGAAAGATTTGGCTTGGTTTAGAGGTCTGGAAAGAGTAAATTTAACAGATTAGAGGCAGGAAAGCTTAGGGATAGGGAATATGTTTGGACAGAGTGTCAGATCTTTGGGTCTATCACTAATAACCTCCCAAGTAGATCCATAGCAGAGGTACACTCAAAAGTCACCAGACATGATTATTTATCCAGGGGATAGTAGCTAACTTTTCTCATTGGTGTCAAAAAGCCTGGCTAGGGGGGCCAAGAATGGAATTTCTGTGATGGTAACATAGCATGTGCATGAATTCAAACTTATCTGTATCCAAGGGTAACTAGTTCCTAGAAAGTCAATCAAGTGACATAGGCCCTATAGGCTTTGAATATTCAGAAAGGATGTAGACTGAATGTGTATTCAAAGTTACATCCAGACAGAATGTGGGCAATATGTTAATTCAAGCTTGCCTGGAATGTGGGCAATATGTTAATTTAAGCTTAGCTGGTATTCAAACAAACCCCTAAACCCTAAAAAACTAACAAATAAAGCCTTTTTGACCCATAAACCTCTCCTAGCCCCACCCTGTATGTCTCTTGTATAAAATAACCTAAGACCCTTACTCAGGGTTTGACTTTTTGGACAGGAGTCCTCTGGGCCTGGCCAGTCATAATAAATCTTCCTTATCAGAGAATTCCTGTGTCCTAGTCTTCAACACACAATCACTGAATCCTCTCTGCTTCTGTTACAATGAAAATGGATAGATATGCATGGACTAAAGCCTGAATTCCTTTTCATTATGGTTAGCCAAGATACTACTGATGTGGAACTCTGTTTTAGTTTCCTAGATGCTAGAACAAAATTCATGTATGTGTTGACAAATAATGAGGATTTGTTGGTTGATGGTTTTGAACCAAGGAGAAGGCCAAAATTGAGGCATCAGCAAGGCAATGCTTTCTCCCCAAAGACTGTGGCATTCTGAGCCTGGCTGCTGGTAATCCTTGTACTTGGCTTTTCTGTCACATGGTAAAGCACTTGGTGGCAGTTTCTCCTTTCTCTCATAAATTCTGAGTTTCATTGACTTCCAGTTTCTGATTGCTACCTCTGTGGATTTTTGCTATCTATCTGAATTTCATTCTACTTACTAAAGCCTTAAAAAATCAGATTAATACCCAAATTAATTCATTTGGACCACACCTTAAGTGAAGTAACATCTTGAAAAATATTCTTTACCATGGTGCCACATTCACCAGAATGCTGGTCAAGACCAAGAACAAGTCCAAATTGTGGTACACAATTCAATCCATCACAAATGCCCAGCCTGCTCACAGCAGAAAACAATGCTTCACACTTGATAAAGCAGTACTGCTTAAAGAGTTCTGTCAACCTCTTAATGGCAAATAGATTGCATTAGATTCCTTCTCTCTAAGAGGAGCCAATGATTTGTCCTTATCACCATATCACTCAGAAACTACAAGCAGAGTTGAATGACAAA
The DNA here is from genome assembly GCF_030445035.2 of Dasypus novemcinctus. Classification (NCBI taxonomy): domain Eukaryota; kingdom Metazoa; phylum Chordata; class Mammalia; order Cingulata; family Dasypodidae; genus Dasypus; species Dasypus novemcinctus. Next base: position 24,003,949 of record NC_080675.1, read on the forward strand.
ATAAAGGCACACTGCGATGCCAGTTCCAGGATAATTCCCTGCATGATTGGGGCACTATCAGTAGTATGATGGCAATGTTTAAAAACTGGCTCTCCAAAATAAATAAATAAATAAATAAATAAGCCTTGATTTGTAGCAATTTCCATTTTCCATGATATAAATATTCCCACTGTGCCTGATTTCAAGATATCAATATGATGTTGCCAAATGCTATCAGTTTCGTAGAGATTTTGTGTGTTGAGAAGAGATGCATAAGCCTGTATATGCTGTCTCTGGCAAACCATTAACACTATCCTTTGGGATGTAACATATGTACTGAGCCAATGTCTAATATATGATGCTGTGTCCTCAACAGCTAGAATATAACCATCCAGAAAATCAAGGGTTTCAAGTAGGACTGGCAATTCTCTCCATGATTCCCAGTTCCTCATTTGCAGAATTTGTACTTCCAATCCTCATGACTTTAGAATCAGCTGGATTTAAGATGCTGGTATTTATTGGAGGGAATATTTCCAACAGAGGACACAGAAAGGATTTCACTACACTTGAAGTCAGTACCATCTGGTCATTTTGGTCTCTTCATGCTAGTGGAGCAACAGTTAAACAGAAAGGAATGCTTCTTGTTGCTATAAGGATCTAGAATTGTAGCTACATATTGGGGGAAGAAAAGAGCTCATTTGAACCCATGGATTCACTAATTATATTTTGCTTCAATAACAAGAAATAACTGTACACAATCAATTGCAATAACCAGAACCTGATGAGAGCTAAGCAATTAATTAAGGAGTTAAAAATCTTGATGATGAAGACCCGGGTGACCTCATTGAGTAAATGGTGGCTAGTGGAAGAATGAGAGGTTAAATAAAAATATAGTGTCAAGATATGTTACAGCTGGGATAGGAGTTTGTTCCATTAATTCTCTTGGATTAATTATTTTGTAAAGAATATGGCTGGCCATCACCTTGAAAGCTCTATGATAGATTAGACTTAATGGAGAGTATATAAGGATTTTAATAGTGCAAGGGGTAGAATCTGCTGGGCACATTCTCTACCCTGCTCACATCTTCTCCATATGATTTTTACTCCTCTAAGTTATTAATGCAAGCAAGATGACAAAGTCTTAAATATTTTACTTTGCATTCTTTTTGGATTGAAATGATTTCATTATTTAGTAAATATGTTTTAGTTTTCAAGGCTACTCCAACAAATACCATGCAATGTCTCAGCTTAAACAGTGGAAATTTACTAATTGGGGAACAAAAGAAGTCAAATCAAGACATTAATGAGACTGTTTCTCCCTGAAGCCTGCAGTTCTGGGACTGGCTGCATGCGATCCTTGGCTCCTGTCTCATGGCAAGGCACATGATGACCTCTTCTGGCTTCCCAGTCTCTTCTGGATTCTGTTGGATTTCAGTTTCTGGCTGTTTCCTGTGGCTTACTCTTCCTCTGTCTGAATTTCATTTTGCTTATAAAAGATTGCAGCAGCAGAATTGAGACCCATCCTGATTGAGGCAGACCATACCTTAAATGAAGTAACCTCATCAAAAGGTCTTACTTTCACACCCACAGGAATGAATTGAGTGTAAGAAAATTTTGTTCTGGGATATATACTGCTTCAGACCACCACATTATCCATGCATTTTCATTGGTGAAAAACAATAGCAATTTAATTACTTGAAAAAAATTAAACCTCCTCTAGTTCCTCTCATCCAAATGACCTTTACTAATAATCTCTGTTACCATACTGTAATACTGTCAAAAAGTTCCTTAGAAGAGCATGTAGTGAATTAAAGTATTTAAATATAAAAATTGATTTTGAAAAACCATTTATACAATGATAGTTTCTGATTTTTAACTTATGATAAGAGTAAAATTTCTTTGTCAGTTTTTATCATCATCATCATCATCAAGTATTATGTATTCTGTCCTTCACTTTCCTTAATATCATTTAATCAATTCATGCTAAGTTTAAGTGCTCTTATACAAGGTATTTTGGAAATGGGTAATTATAATATATGCTTCATATCTTCAAGGCATTTGCAATTTATTTGGGGAAACAAGCCTAATTCCTGTTAAAATAACAAAACTTGTAACTATAAATAATAAAGTTATTAGTGTTTGTGTCATAAATAGGTGCAGGAAAATTAAGACTGTACACTGACTAAAGATGGTGAAACAGATGGCTAAGTATCAAAACCAATGAGTACAGCTGGTCGATGGAACACAGAGGATACTAGACGAAAGGATTTAATTTTCATTGCATGGAAAATTTGAGTGGTCAGATAACATGGGTCTTATGATGATTATTGACATACAGTCAGAGGATTTTAGAATTGATGCCCTACTAATTTGCTGTCTGTCATAGATTTTTGAGTAGTGAAACCACTTGAGGAATGTGGTTTTAAATAATATTAGTCTAATGGTCTGAGTGAGGAAGAGTTTAAATCACATCAGCCACCAAGAAGACTAGTGACATGCCCTGTTTTGAGAAAGTGAAGAAACTTTTTGACCTGAAGAAAAGGGGGAAATGGAAAGGACAAATGAGTTTATATGGCTATGAGTCTCCAAAAAGAGCCGGGAGGTTTTCAGAGGGGTTGCCCTTATGCACACCTGAGCAGAGTGCCAGAGACAGATAAAGTAGATACAACCCCAGGTATTGGTTCTCCTGAGAGCTACAGAGACCCACAGGTTCAATGGTCATGGCAGAGGGAGTTCAGTGCCATCTCAGTTGGCCCTACTTTGGAGTTTGTGTTTCTGTGTGATGGAGCAGGACTTAGATGTGATCTTTGTCTACAAGTCTCTCCTTTTACTTTTACTGGAACTGTAATTAGTGCTGGGGTTTGATGTATACCCAGGGGACCTGAATCTCTGGACTGACCATGTGATAGCCAGGCCCTGAGCCTCAACAGACTTGCAACTCCTACACTCTGGTTTATTGGACTTACCCCACTCAGCTACCATAGAGGTGAAGAAGGTCAACCACCACACCAGGGAGCCAAGAGTGCCTGCACCTGAAAGCAGGAGAATTGCATCCAGCATCCATGTGGAATCTAAGCCCCCTCTTGATATAGATGTGGAGTGGACACAACCATTCTAAGGTCCACAAGATGGAGGAATAGAGTATGGATTAGAGTGGACTTACTGATATTCTATTCGTGAACTGTTGTGATTAGTAATAGAAGAAAATGTGGCATTGGTGTGGAGAAAGTGGCCATGGTGGCTGCTGGGGTTAGGGAGTGGGAGGAAGAGATGAGATGTGGGGGTGTTTTCGGGACTTGGAGTTGTCCTGGGTGGTGCTGCAGGGACAGTTACCAGACATTGTATGTCCTCCCATGGCCCACTGGATGGACTGTGGGAGAGTGTGGGCTATGATGTGGACTATTGACCATGAGGTGAAGTGGTGCTCAGAGATGTATTCACCAAATGCAAGGAATGTCTCATGATGATGGAGGAGATTGTTGTTATGGGGGGAGGAGTGGGGCAAGGGGGTTGGGGGGGTATATGGGGACCTCATATTTTTTTAATGTAACATTAAAAAAATAAAGGGGAAAAAAGGAAAAAAAATAAAGGATATGCTGGATTGTCAAAAAACAAAAACAAAAAACAAAATAAAACAAAACAATATTACAACCTGTTGAGAGTCTTCAAAGATAGGAGATAGTTTCTTACTGGCTTTATTAGCAGTTTTATTGAAATATATTCACATACCCTACAACCCATCCAAAGTGTACAATCAACAGCTTTAGTATAATCAGAGTTGTACATTCATTACCACAATTTTAGAACATTTTTATTACTCCAGAAAGAAAAACCCCGTGCCCCTCAACATTTACCTTACTGACATTTTATTAGTTGCCTCATTTAACAACCTATTATTGAAACTCTCTCTTCTATGCTTAATATTTTTCCCTGAGAAACACAGATTTGGTTAAAGAATTCTTTTCTGTGCAGTCTTCAATTTCTATTTAGGACTTGTTGTCCTAAGTGGTTTAGAAATATGAGAGAAGGCACATTTTCTCTGTCTCTCTCTCTCTTTGTCATTAAAAGAACAAAACAATTATAAGTCAAATACAGGAAGAATTCCTCCATTACAGTTACAAGCCTAAAACTTACTGAAGCAAGAATGCTTTGAAATGCAGATATCCAGATTGGCGCAGACAGCATTGTGCATTGGAGGAGGGCTTTCATATCCTGCGTATGCTCTTGCTGTTCTATCAAAACTCTGTTCTTGGCACACTAAGCTGCTTAAGGGTAAATTGACATAAAGTCCAGGAGGAGACTGAAATGTTCCTTTGGCTTTTGAGTTTGGGCAGCATGTTTCAAAGACATCTCTCAAGTACTTTTTACTTTTGTGTTCGGTATTCCCAAAAAAGGCACAGTAAGGGAGGGAGGGAGGAAGATTAAGTGGATTTGTTTGTTTATTTGGAACAACAAACTCAGAATTTTGATGGGGTGATCAATGCTTCAGTGAGATGAATAAGCATGATTCTTGCCTACATGGTGCAGCCAAACCCAAGACACGGTCAATGTCAATTCCTATCATTCCTGCCAGGAACACTTTGATATCTAGGACAGAAGATTGTTGTCACTTTTTGAGGGCCACGGAGACAAAAAAAACCTGCAGTTAGTTGTTGAGGATTTATGCAACACAATGCAGAGGATGCCCTTCAGAAAATGCTAAACCAGAAAAAAAAAAAATACCTCAAGCAGAACAAACTACTCAAACATCTCTATTCAAACAATCCACTAAAACTAAAACCCTCTACCTGGTTGCTGTTAACTCCCCAACCTAAACTCTTCAGAGATGAGTGAGCTGGGAAACCATATTTTACCAATCATGGTTTATTTATTTAGTTAACAGAGACATATGCTTAAAAGGAGTAACATGAGTGACAGGACCCATGGGTATTAGTTTCATTTGCCTTTGGCATGTGAAACAAAAGGAAACATTTTAATTACAGAGTAAATTTTTTGAACAACACTGTTATGCACCTTGCACTGAAAAATAAAATCCAGATGTATAAAAGAGTTGAAAGTAAAAATAAATCATTCTACAATAAGAAAATATGGGCACATATGCATTAGTTCATGGGACAGTAAGAGATTTCCTTTATATAAAGTGTGTGGAAAAATTTAGAAAAGAGTTTTTCTAGGCATCAAAGAACAATCTATAAAAATTTTACAAAAAAAAGGAAAAAAGGAAGAAAAGTGAGAAAAACTATAAAAATATAATGGAATACAGATTATATGTATACCACACACACGTACACACACACACACTCATACACACAAACAATAGAAGCCAAAATGAGGAGAAGAAAAAGAAGGGAAAAAGCAAAGCAGCTAAAAAACTTTGCAAGAAAGATATTCATAATGTTTGATACTCAATTTAAAAGATCAACATTCAGTATTGAGGCAGAAATCCTTCTAATGGGCATACAAATTGAAATAAACCATCAAAAAATTAACTTGTTTATGTACATGAAAACCTTTAAAATGGCCATATATTTTAATCATATTGTAATACTTTATTTGAAAAAGTAAGTGTATTATTATTATTATAAAATTCTTGTATTTATCTTAATTAATAGTAATATATAGTATTATATTACTCAATTGTTATAATTATGTGTAACTATTATTGGGTAGCATAGATATAATTGCTGCTATATTCATAATAGCAAAATTTAGAATCAACCTTATTATAGAAGAAGAATTAAATTATAGCACCATATGAAATGAAAAAGTATACTGCCATTAAAAATCAAAGTATGGGAGAATATATAATAATCTGAGTAAATGTTAAGTATTGTATTAGTCATCCAAAGGGGTGCTGATGTGAAATACCAGAAATCTGTTGGCTTTTATAAAGGGTGTCTATTGTAGGTAAAAGTTTACAGTTACCAGGCCATAGAGCGTAAGTTATTTCCGGCACCAAAGTCTTTTACCTTTTGTTGGAGCAAGATGGCTGCTGAGGCCTGCAAGGGTTCAGGCTTCAGTTTCCTCCTAAAACTCCTGGTCCCAGCTTCTTCCAATATCAGCTGTAGGCTGGAATAAGTTTCGTCTCTCTCCTGGGGCTCATTTCTCTCTGGGATCGGCTGCTCCGCTCTCTCCACAAGGCCAGCTATAGATTATCAGGCTAAGGGCTCGTCTCTCTTCCTGGGGCCTCTGCCATGTCTAATGGAGCCTTCTCTCCTTCTTCACATATCTGCTTCTCTGTGTGTTTACTTCCTGGGGCTCCAATATCAAAACTTCAACTAACTCGTCTACCATTTAGTTTTCTCTCTGAATCTCCACCCACCAAGGGGTCAGAGACTCCACATCCCGCTGATGTGGCCCAGTCAAAGCCCTAATCACAACTCAATCAAGTAAAAATGAAACCTCTATAAATCCAATACAATCTAATATGCCCAGAGGAACAGACCAGTTCATTAATATAATCCAATATCTATTTTTGAAATTCATAAACAATATCAAACTGTTACAAATATCAAGTAAAATAATCAGTTTAAACCATGATCTGGATATATGTGTGTATGTTTCCATATATTATTTTAATATAATATCATATGTATAGATAACTACATTTTATTGTATTCCTTAGTTTAACTATTCATAATGCTTTTGTGTTTATCTTTTTATGCAGACTACAAATGTTATATATAAACATTCTTGTGAAATTTACAAAAGTTTTATAGTCAGCCAGTGTTATAACCGCATAAATACATTAAATCATTTTAAAGCTAGTAAATTATTTAAAATAATATATAGATTTAAAAGGATCAGTTATATCTACTGGTGCCTATCATACAACATAACAGAAACACCTGTACATCATTTGTTAATGTTAGAATTTTTAAAAACTTTTCTTTCTTTCTTTTCTTTTTTAAGAGATTTTTAGTGTCAGTGATATTGGCTCACTCAGCTAATCTTCTTCCTCTGGGGTTTCTATATTTGTGGTGATAGTTATAGACAGTCTATAGTGAAGAAAACTGGATGCTCATACTTACAATTATTTTTATTAAAAATGATCAAATAAACAGGAACAAAACTGGTCTTCAGTAAGCGTTATGATTGCCATCAGAGACTCAGTATCAGTCATATACTCCAAAGCATCTTGTTGCCACATAAACTTTTCACAGTTGATAATACCTCAGAAATTCCTCCCCAGAAATCCCCATGGTAGAGCTAGTTTTTATTATAAGTGAAGTTGTGTTCTTTTATATATGTTATAATTAATGTTAATTTAACTCTCTTCATAAATTGTCACTACCTATTTCTCTTTTTCTTGCTTTAAATTATTTTATTGATTTCGGTTTTCTTGATCTATCTTTTTCTCTTTCCAAATATATATATATATATATATATATATATATACATGTATATTCCATATCCCATTTCTCTCTAGTTGTACAGGTATATGCATACACATAATGTACATATTTATGTGTATATATTTACTATACATTTATGTACATAAATTTTGAAAAATGTTTCCACTTGTTCGCTTTTGATGATAGACATTATCAACATTTTAAATATAATTTTAATTTTTTAATAACTTTAGGCTTTCAGAAAGTTTTAAAGATATTCAGGGACTTCCTTGAATTTACCTCACTCAGTTTTCCTCATTGTTAACATTATAATTCACCATGGTATATTTATCAAAACTAAGAAACTGACACTGGTACATTATTATTAGATAAACTCTAGATTATATTCAGATTTCACCAGACTTTTGTGTGTTTGTTTGTTGGTTCGTTGGTAATTAATATCCTCTTTCTCTTCCAGGATCTGGGGTATGATATTTTTATTTATTATCAAGCCTTCCCAGGGCCCTCTGGTCTGCAACTGTTTCTCAGACTCTTCTTGTTTATCATGACCTTGGCAGTTTTGAGGACTATTGGCAGGGTGTCCTGTAGAATATCCCCAATCTCTGCTTACCTGTTTTTGCACAATTAGAATAGGATTATGGGCTTTTCAAAAGAATAAAACAGAAGCTAAGTGCTCTTTTGTCATATCATATCCCTAGATAGATGATACCCACATGGCACCATTGATGATAATATTTGTCAGATTTCTACACTATGAATTATTGTTTTTCTCTTTTTTCTCTCTTTTCTTTGGAAATGAGTCACTACGTACAGGGTACTCTTGATGGGGAAGATTCAGTTTCACTTCCTGCAGCAGGAAACTATCTCTCTCTCTCTCTCTCTCTCTCTAGAGAGAGAGGTATTTCTGGAATTACTCTTTAAAAATACCTGAACCTTCAGTCCCATTTATGTATTTATTCACAATTTTGTTTATTTGAGAATGGACTTGAATTTATTTTATACTTTAGATTATAATCCAATAATATTTATTATATTGGCTCAAATTATTCTGATTTGGTGATTGGTAGTTCTTTCATCTTGGCTCCTGTGTCCCTTTGACATGCTCTCATATTTTTGTGTTTTGATCACTTTCTTATTATTAGGATTGCAAGATGCTCCAGCTCATCTTATATTTTCACTGCCCAGTCTTACCATAAGCCATTTCTCTAAGGAGTCCTGTTCCTTTTATCGGGTAATGGCATATACGAACAACAGTTTGGATAATGATTGTTCTTGCTATTGAGTCCTCTTAGGAAAAAGCCATATGCAAATATATCTATATCTACTAACTAATATATACCCGCATGTACATGTATTAGTCTAAAAGTGGACTTATACTGAAGTCTCCAACTTTCTTCATTGTGTAAATTTCTTTTTGTTATTGCCCAAATTTTGTTTGTTTTTGTTTAACTTTTAAAAGCATTGTATTGATTTGAGATTCTCTAGCATCTTCCATACATATGATTAGTACATGTATAGACAAACATATTCTATATAGCTATTAATGAATAGATGGAATATGTACATTATCCTTTTTTCTTTCCCTGTGTAAGATAGGTAGGTAGGTGGACAGATAGATGGATGGATAGATAGACAGACAGATAGATAGATGACTAAATTTTGTGGAACACCCTATAACTAACAGTTACAAGATTACATGTCCATGTTGCCTATGCAAATGAGCATCTGTCCATGGAAATTCAAAAATTGAACATTGAACAACCTGGGTTTGATGCCAGTTTTTGTACGTAGATATAAACGCAGATGGTGCACATATAATTGTTTTATGAATATAAATTTTCAACACAATTTGTGAGTACTAAGTAATGTAACTCTTTAAAGGAAAATATCTTAAGAGGAAGTGCTTTACATTTGTGCTTAGCTTTTCAGTACAGATATTGGATAAGATGAAGAATTTTGTGTAGTGATTCTTTTTTTACTAATTTTATTGACATATTGGTTGCATGCAACAAAATGAACTCATTTGAAGTATACAGTTTAATTTTAAATTTATGCACTCAGATAACCTTTACTATAATCAAAATATAAAACATTTCCATTACCCATCATTATAGGCTGAATTGTGTCTCCTCCCAAAACAGATATGTAGAATTCCTACTCTTGGTATGACTCCTGTGACTGTAACCGTTTTGGAAATAGGGTCCTTGCAGATGCCATCACGTGAATGATTAACAAGAAATCATGATGGATTAGACTAGGTACTAATCCATTTGGGCTGTGCCCTTACAAGAAGAGTCGAAACACAAACACAAGACACACAAGAGAGAAGATCATGTAAGATGGAGGCAGAGACTGCAGCGAAACAGCTGCAAGCCGTAAAACCCTATCCTGCACTCTGGTCAAGGCTGTCATTGATCTTTCCTATCACTAAAGTTTAGCTTAGGGTTCCCTTTTCAAGAGTTTCATATAAAAGGAATCATACATAATGTTTTCTTTTGTCTTTTTTTTTTCCTCAAGTGCATCAGGTTCTAACTTCAAAAATAACCTCCCATTGCAAACACCTGGGTAATGTCTATCATTATATCCAGAAATAATTTTAATATGTGAGAGTAAATGGTCAAAGTAAATTTATAATTTAGGTTAAGGAGAAGTAAAAAATAAATAAATAAATAAATAATGACAAGGTCTAAAGCAGGGATTCTTAATCTTTTTTGTTCAACTGACCCCTTTGCCAGTCTGGTGAAAAACACAGACCCCTTACTAAGTCCACACTATACTCTGTATTATTCAATATATATATCACATCTGCACCAAAATGTCCCTACAAGAATAATGTTTTCTTTGAATTTCATTTCAAGCTCACAGATGTCTTGTTAAGAACCCCTGGTCTAAAACAAGTATGAGATTAATTTCTATTTCCATATTCGATTATGAGAAAATAACAAAAAAAAAGTCTTTTTGTGTATCACCATCAGTTACAGAGCAAAATCCTCACTCCCATGGTGAGTCACATGTGTACATATATTAGTCAACATTTTCAGAGTTCAGAAATGATATATTATTGTTTTTCTCTAAATCAAATACAATCTTCTCAAGCCTCCTAGCTAATGCTTTGACTGGAAAGAAAATTTCAGAATTTCAGTCCTTATTGTGACTGCCCCTTCCCACCACTATTTCTTTCCAGCATAGCTATACCTTGTGGCATAGTCCACACCAATCATTCCCAACTGGAGTTTGCTCATTTGCCACCCAAAGTTGTTTATTATTGGGCCATTCTGTATGGACCTCCTCCCTACATCTCTGTGCAAAATCCACCACTGAGGTAAGAGTTTACTACATGCCAATATCAGGGAAATAAATATTAAGACCAAAACAGCATAGTCAATCTTTTGGCAATCTTTTATGGAATGGTGACAGGTTTATACATCCTGTTTACAGATTGATACAGCCTCTATTCCGTTAATATAGGCATTCAGTGAATTTGTAACTTGTCATTCTTATCCAACTTTTTTCCAGGCATTCTCTACTGTAGTGCTGCAATTGATCAAACTTCTCTGAAGAATGTAAGTAAAGAACATGTTTTTAGTAAAAAATGTTATAACCAGTTGATTTGAGTTTATAATAAATAACACCTTTACTCATAGTCATGAAACATTCTTTTGAAAGAGAGTGGTCAATTTACTTATTATGCTCTACAGCAAAATCAGTTTTTCCATTTTCATTACACTTCTTTCAATGTGTGACCATATGGCTCAGTCACACAGACAACAAGGATTCAGTGTTTCATTGCTCCAAACAAATCACAATGTAGGCAGACTAAAGTGAAAAACTTAACATAAAATTTTCATTAGAATATTTAATTGAATACTCATAAAGAAATAACAATAAAGTTTTAGGAAACTTTGCTTGTCACCAACTTTTCTTCAAGTAGATCTTACGTTTGCAAAATAAAAGGAGAAAGCAATTTGTATTGGGCACCATGGTCTTAGAAGATCAAATAGTTTATATGAATCAAGTGGCTTAGTATTTATTTATTTAAAATTAAATGTTAAATTACTTAAATTATATTGTTCAATTTTAAAAGTTGTGGTAAAAGGCTATATTAATATGAAAACAATAGTTAAGTGAATAGTTGTGCTATAAATGTTAGAAAAAGAAAATTATTTAAAAATAATCATTAGAGGGAAGTGGACTTGGTCCAGTGGTTAGGGCATCCGTCTACCACATGGGAGATCTACAGTTCAAACCTGGGACCTCCTTGACCCATGTGGAGCTGGCCCACATGCAGTGCTGGTATGTGAAAGAGTGCTGTGCCATGCAGGGGTGTCCCCCACATAGGAGAACCCCTCGTGCAAGGAGTGCGGCCCATAAGGAGAGCTGCCCAGTGCAAAAGAAAGTGCAGCCTGCCCAAGAATGGCGCGCACACATGGAGAGCTGACACAACAAGATGACGCAACAAAAAGAAACACAGATTCCAGTGCCACTGACAACAATAGAAGTGGACAAAGAAGATGACGCAGCAAATAGACACGGAAAACAGACAACCAGGCCAGGGTGGGAGGGGAGAGAAATAAATAAATAAAAATAAATCTTTTAAAAAAATAATCATTAGATACTTGATTATGGAAAAGTAATTTAATTCTTCTTGGTCATTACATAGGGGAAAATTTACCATCTATCTATATATCAGAGTGTGGTGATTGTAGGAAAAGATTCGTTTGTGTTTTTTACAGGTTGATTCCTTTCTTTTATATTTCTATCTGTAAAACACATCAAAATGCAAAATCAAATTCATAGTCCATTACTTTAAATATATGTAGCCCACTCAAATTTCAAGTGACATAACCACTAAAAAATGTCAATGTTACAGTTCATATTTATTTCTACTCTTTGAGGATTTAGTTTTATTTACTATTTGACTTCTCAAAAATAGCTATTATGACCCTTTTCTACTAAAGTCTTTCTTTAGGAGACAAAATATCTTAATACTCTCAACTGCTGCTCATGAGGCATAGGTTTGATGTGCCTTACCATTGTTATTCTCTTTTAAATGCATTTGTTCATATCCCTTTTAGAGTGTAGTGCCCTAAATCACTCATAGGAGTCCAAGTTGACCTCACAAATTCAGGGTAAAATCAAACCAATGTTTCTCTTGTTTTAGGTACTATACTCTTAGAATATTAATAAGATCTAAAATTAATTGTAGTGATTACCACAACCCACTGTGAATTCACATTGATTTCATCAATTAATACCCTTATGTTTTTTCATAGGCTAATGATAATGTCTGCCTCCTCCCAAATGCATGGCTTTTTTTTTTTTTTTTTTTACTTTTTAAATAACATTCAGGGCTTTTTATTTATCAATACTAATGTTAACATTGTTAGACATTAATCCATGTGTACTTCTTTAGTATTGGTTGAATTAATAATGTGCTTATTATATGCTTCATCAGTGTCTCATTATGTGCAGAACCATTTATTCAGAAATGCAGCTAGAAAGAAACAACTTCAGGGAAAGAGGATGGGATTGCATGTGGAGTTAAATAAAGAGTTTATATGTTGTTGTTCTTATTGGATCTGCCATTGTGTTTAGGGGAAAATAGGAGCAAATGGAATACATGACAGAATCTTCAACTTTGCTGAAGTATTTCATAGATTAAATAAGGATATGTAGTGGTGAACTATGGAAGATTTTATAAACAGCAAATTTTAGAGATGAAAATGTCTTTTCTTTCCAGTTTTTAAAATTTATTAAAGTTTACCATTCATACATAAACATACATAAACAATAAGTGTATAGTAATAGTTATGAACTTACTGAACAAATATATATAACATCATACAGGGCTCTCATAGCTCACCCTACCAACTACCAACAATACCTTGCAATGTTGTGAAATATTTTAAACTAATGAATAAAGAGCAATCTCAAAATATTACTAGTAAGCAAAGTATCTTACATTTGGTTTATTTCCCCCAACCCATCCTATTATTATATCATTTCTATATGAACATATGTAAACAATAAGTGTATAGTAGAAGTTGTGAGCTTACAAAACACATATGCATAACATCATACACGGGTCCCATACATCGCCCCACCACCAACACCTTGCATTGTTGTGGGACATTTGTTACAAGTGATGAAAGAATATCATCAAAATCTTACTACTAACTGTAGCCCTTATCTTACATTCGGTGTATTTTTCCTCCAACTCATTCTATTATTATTTTTAAAATATATTTTCATGACAGAAGTTGTAAACTTACAAAATAATTATGCAAATGTGATAAATTCCCATACAAAACCCCTCTATCAACACACCACAATGTGGTGGAACATTTGTTACAGATTATGAGATAATATCATCAGAATATTACCAGGTCCATAGCACACATTTGGTACACTTTTTCCATACTCCCCCATTATCAACACAATACATTTTGGGCATAGATGCATGAATATTACATTATCATTGTTAACCACAGTTCATAAGTCACTCCAGTTGTATTTTTCCCATGCTTCTCCACAGACCTACCACCCTGCAATAGTGATGCACATCTGCTCTAGCTCACAAAGGACACTCTTGCATCTGTACCACAATTCTCATCCACCTCTGGGATTACTGTGCTATTCAGTCCCTAGATTATTCTGTAGCTTTCTTTCAATTGGTATTTACATCCCTAGACTACATATGTGAGCCACATTCTGACTTACAAACCACCTGTTACTCAATATAATGTGTTACATTCAACTATATACATTTCCACACTTTTACAATAAGTTAGTTAAAACTTCTACATGCATTAGCCTCAGTAGTCCATCTCAGTCCTCCTCTTATCTTCTTTAAGAATCCATTACTTACCACCAGGTCTTGAAGATATTTTCCTACATTTTCTTCTAGAAGCTTTATGGTTCTTGCTTTTTATATTTAGGTTTTTGATTCATTTTGAATTAATTTTTGTATAAGGTGTGAGATAGTGGTCCTCTTTCCTTCTTTTGATAATGGATATTCAGTTCTCTCAGCAACATTTGTTGAATGGACTGTTCTGCCCAAGCTGGGTACGTCAAAAAGCACTCGAGCATAGATCTGAGGGTCTGTTTCTGAACCATCAATTCAGTTCCATTGCTCTATGTGTCTGTCTTTATGCTGGTACCATGCTGTTTTTATCACTGTAGCAAGGTGATAAGATTTAAAGTTCAGAAGTGAGAGTCCTCCAACTTTGCTTTTCCTTTTTAGGATGTTTCTGGCTATCCAGGCCTCTTTACCCTTCCACATAAATTTGACAATTCTGTTTACATTTATTTTTTAAAAGCTGGTGGAATTTTTTATCATGATTGCATTGAATTTTATATCAATTTGGATAGAATTGACATCTTAATGTTATTTAGTCTTCCAATTTGTGAGCATGGAATATGCTTCCACTTTTTAAGATATTTTTTGATTCTTTTAACAATGAGTTGTAGTTTTTGAATACTAGTGCTTTACATCAGTGGTTAAATTTATTCCTAAATATTTGTTTTTTTTTAGTTGCTATTGTAATGGATTTTTTTTTCCCCTGACTTCCTCAAAGATTGCACATTACTAGTGTCCTTTAAAGTCATTTTGTCTGATATAAGTATAGCTACTCCAGGTTTTTTTTTTTCTTTGTTTTGGTTTTGGTTTTGGTTACTGCATGTGTGGAATGTCTTTTTCCAGCCATTCACTTTCAATCTATTGGTATCATTGGGTCTAAAGTGAGTCTCTTGCAGATAGCATGTAGCTGACTCATATTTTCTTATCCATTCTGCCATTCTGTGTCTTTTTATTGGGAAGTTTAATCTATTAATATTCAATATTATTACTATAAAGGCAGTTCTTATTTCACCGATTTTGACATTTGAATTTTATCTTTCATATTTTATTTTCACCACTTTTTGAGACATTGTTACTTTTACTGATGTAATCTTCTTTTCTAGACTCTCTTCCAAGCCTCTCTCTCCTGTCTTTTCTTTTCAGATGGTAGCACACCCTTTAGTATTTCCTGCAAAACTGGTGTCTTTGTTACAAACTCTCAGTCTCTGTTTATCTGTGAATATTCTAAATTTGCCCTCATTTTTGAAAAACAGTCTTGTCAGATATCAGATTCTTGGCTGGCAGTTTTTCTCTTGTAGTATCTTAAATATATCATTGCTCTGCCTTCTTGCCTCCATGGTTTCTGATTAGCACTTAATCTTAATGGGTGTCTCTTATATGTTATACATTGCTTTTTTCTTTCTGCTCTCAGAATTCTTTTTTTCTTTGGCATTTGACATTCTGATTAGTATATGTCTTGGCATTTTGATGGGAGTACATTGTGCTTCTTGAGCATGGATAGTCATGTCCTTTGATAGGTTGGGACATTTTTTACCATTATTTCTTCAAATAATCCTTCTGCCCCTTTTTCCTTCTCTTCTCCTTCTGGGACACCCATAACACATATGCTGGCCTGTCTCTTGCTGTTGCTTGGTTCCCTGAGACCTTGTTCAATTTTTTCCATTCTTTCCTTCATCTGTTATTCTGTATGTTTACTTTCAGAGGCCATTTCTTCAAGCTCAACAATCCTTTCTTCAGCCTCCTCAAATCTGCTATTATATGATTCCAGTGTATTTTTTTCTGTTTTTCATTCTTTTTTTCCAGTGTATTTTAAATTTCATTTGTGTGCCATTGATTCCCATAAAATCTGCTCTTTTTCTATGTATGCTTTCAAATTCTTCTTTGTGCTCATCCAATATCTTTTTAATATCTTTAATCTCTTTAGCAATCTCAGAAGAAGCTTTGTTTGAACATCTATGATTAGTTGTCTCAACCCCTTTATATCATCTGGAGGCTTAACCCTATTCCTTTAACTAGGCCATATCTTCCTTTTTCTTGGTGTGTATTGTAATTTTTTGTTGCTGTCTTGGCATTTGGCTTACTAGATGTATTTATTCTCTGTGCAGGTTCTCTGTTTAGTTTAGGGCTTTCTTTCCCTTCCTCCCTTGCTGGTTGTGTAGCAGGAGCCCTAAGCTGCTCTAAGCTGTGAAGACTCAGGTGCCTGCTTTGGTTAAGGTACTGATGAAGCTTCTCCCAACTTTCTCCTTTGCCAGGAGTAAGAACAGAGCCACAGCTATGTGGAATAAGCCATCATGCAGGCCTAGACTATAGTTGCCACACTGATGAAGCTTCATGCCCATTCTTCCCCTGCTGGGACAAGGATGGAGCTGAAGTTGTGGGCAGCAATCTATGCCAAGTGGGTCTAAAATGACAGGAGTTGCCCCAGTAGACTTCTGACTATTCAGTCTGTGTCAGCTGAATGTACCTGCAGTTATGTGGAGAGGCTAGTGTAGGGCCACCAGCTTTCTTCCTGCTAGAGATGGTGCTGAAGACTAGGCTATGACTGAAGTCCATTCTGAATGAAAGAATCCGGTCTGTCACTGTGACTTTCAGTCAGCCCAGCTTCCCCTCATCTGGGGGCAGTCAAAATGGCAGCTACTTGTCTCCTTCTAACTTGGAAAAGTTCAAACTTTAGATGTTCTTAGGGTTACAACTTAGCCAGCTGAATTTACTAATCAGTAGCTGAAGTCAGTGGTCAACCATCTCTTCCTCCCCTGTTTTTAGGAAATGGAGATTCCAACTCCAGTGACAGAACAGCTCTCAAGGTGACTTACACTGTCAGAGTAGGATGGTCACCAGCCTCTGTGCCATGGCCTGTGCTTTCCTGGAGAGACTGATACACATCCTCACAGCTTCCTGCCTGCCTGAGGTGGGGCTGGGGCTTAGGCTAGAGCTTCAATCTGATCTGGTTGGAAAGAAGCCAGTCCCTACCAGCAATGTGATTGTCAGTCTGCCCAGCTTCTCCTTGTTCCTGGGGCAGAGTTAAAATGGTAGCTACCAGCCTTTTTCCAACTGGGACAGGTTCAAACTTTGGCAGTTCTTAGGATTATACTTTAGCCCGCCAAATTCACTAATTAGTAACTGAAATTGGTGCTTGACCATCTCTTCCTCTCACATTTTCAGGAAGTAGTGCTTCCATTTCCAGCTGTGGAATAGCTCCTGAGGTGGCTTATGCTGCCAGTTGAGCATGGGCACCAGTCTATGGGCCGTGGAGTGCTCTACTTATGAATCTTCTCTGCAGAAGGGAGGTCTCTTCCTTCCATTCTTTCAAGGATGTTGCAGGATGCTCTTCTGGTCCTAGAGCCCCCACACTGGTCTTTTAGATAGGTGGGTGATTACTAGCTGCCCTGTAGCATGAGCTGACCCTAGGAGCTCCTTACTCTGCCGCCATCTTGCTGGTTGTTGCAAATGTCTTTTAATACTAATATAACAAGATGAGACAAGGGGTACAGAAAACCAGATGTAGTAAATAATTTGCCCAAGGTTATAGAGCTATGTAATGAAAGAGATAAATCTAGAAATACTATCTTCTAACTCTTAATATTCTCTCAATAACTTAATCTTTCTGTTTCCATAAAGACTAAATGAAATTACTTTTTTCTCACGTAGCATCTGAAAACAATTTTAATGTTCATCATTAACTTTCTCTTCTCCTGAGTAAATATTTGCACTTTTAAAAATGTTAGTCTTAAGCGATCATTTCCAGATCATTTGCTCTTTTGATTGCCTTTTTCTGGATGTTTTCCAGTTGGTGATTACCCAACTCCAGGTTGTAGAGGTCTGAGTTACATAATATATTGGAAGGCAGAACATTAGGTATTACAAATATGACTTTTTGAAAAATAAGAACAGACTAGTATATCACACAACAGTAACAGATTTAATTCTTCATGTGCAAATTACAGACCTCTATGCATATTGATTTTAACTGGTATCTACAAAGTACCAAAAATTAGTGTTTCAAATCAGAATGTCTTGCATTCACTTTAATATTCTACTACTGTAGATGGAAAAGAACTTGACGGAAATACATTAAAAGAAAATGTAAAATCTCAGACAAATTGCTATGCTGGGAAATAGATGTTGAATCTGTGGCATATTCTGTCCATCAAAGTTTGGCCTCATTTGCTATATCCATCTCCAAAAAATGGAAGAATTATGGATGATAGCAACTAAATCTAATGATAGCCAAACAATTGTTTTGATAATAGTTAAAATATCTCTGGGGAAGTTTTCAATTCTTTAAACATCAGATAGCCCTTTCTCTAAAATATGCCATTTAGACAAGTATCATGGTTTTATTTTCTTTATTTCTAATGAAACAAATACTTCTTGGAAGACCATTTGTGGTCAGAGATATGGTAAATTTAAAAAGGTGGCAAAACTACCATGTCACACATTTAGTAATGTGACTTGCAAAGACATAGACACAACATAAATAGGAACATTACAAGTTCTGAACCATAAGAAATTTAGCACTTAAGTAACAGTATTTATTGATAACTTCTAACCTTTTGTCTATTCATTTATACTTCCAACCTGACTACTGATATTAAAATTTATCCAGTCTCTAACTTTTCCTCAAGTTATTTCATCTATGATTGTTTTCATATATCCTCAAGAAGTTCTTCATTGGTTCCTTTTTCACAACCTAGAAGCGAAATCATCTTAAAACAAAATAAACAAGCCACTAAAAGCAAACCACTTCTTCACTTTAAACTGGATATAAATTACTTCAAATTTTGGAATTCAATTTAAACATATCTATAAACATTTAAAATTAACATGACTTTTGTCTGGAAACTTTACTTTTAGACTTAAAATTATATAACCATTTTATATCTATCTATCTATCTATCTATCTATCTATCTATCTATCTATCTATCTATCTATCTATCTATCTATCTATCTCTCTATCTATCTATCTAACCCTAGAATGGCAGTGTGAAGAGATCTATGGACCCAGTCCCCAGGGAAGTAACCATAATAGATAAAAATTACAAAAGAAAGCAAAAAATCATTTAAATGTCTCTGGGTATTCATTTTCTTAAGGGCACACAGCAAATGAAGAAACAGCCCTCATTCAAGAAATTGTGTTAAATCTCAGAAAGAACAGTGAAAGAAAAAGGGTTTGTCATTTGAGTCATAACCTGCTCCATCACCACCCACCTCCACATACACAGCTCAGCTTGACAGAACTCCAATCTGAGTGCATGTGGGAAAGAAGCCTAGACTTCCTCCCCCCTCAGATCCCAATCAAGCAATATAGATTCTCATGGGAAGGATCAGGAAACCAGCAATTCTCATCCACTCTGACTCTGAGTTACAAAGGCTAAATTCTTAGTGAGTACAGCCTCTAATTTTGAAAACAAAAAGAATAAAGACCGATCATGTTTTATGTAAACCCAATAAGATTGATAGCAGAATTTTCATCAGAAACATTAGAGCCTAGAAGGCAGTGGGACAACATATTCAAATTCATGAAAGACAGAGAAAGGAAGAAAGATTGAAAGGAAGAACAGTGTGAAGGAAGGAAGGAAGGAAGGAAGGAAGGAAGGAAGGAAGGAAGGAAGGAAGGAAGGAAGGAAGGAAGGAAGGAAGTCTAATAACTGTCAACCAAGAATCTTATATCCAGTAAAACTATATTTCTAAAATGAAGGTGAAATAAAGACATTTCAAAATAAGGAAAAACTTAGAATTTGTTGTTAACAGACCCACCTTATAAGAAATACCAAAGGAAGTTTTTCAGGCTTAAAGCAAATAACCTCAGATGATAATTTGAATCCACATGAAAAATCAAAGAACAATAGTAATGGTTAGTATGTAATTATAAAAGACAGTGTAAATGGATATTTCTTCTCCTTTTTTCTTTTAACTATTTAAAAAGCAACTATATAAAATAAAATGCATAGAATTGTATGGTTGGAACAATACCGATTACAAATAAATCAATAAAGGGGGGAATAGGAAACAAAAATGCAAGAGACATAGAAAACACGAAGTAAAATGAAAAAAATAAATCTAACTATATAAAAAATGCCATTAAATATCAATGGATTAAGAGATCCAATCAAAGATAAAGATGGGCAGAATGAATAAAAATTATGATAATTTTTTGCTATCTACAGGAGACACATTTTAGATTAAAAGCTACAAGTAGTTTGAAAGTAAAAGATGGAAGAAATATATAAAGATATAACAATTATGAACATTTATGCATCTAACTATACAGCCCCCAAAACATGAAACAAATAATGACAAAATTCAAGGACACACGAACAATTCCACAAGAATTATTGGACACTTCAATAGCCCATTTTCAATTATGTATAAAACAACTGAGAAGAAGAGCGAAAAAGAAATAGAAGAATTAAACAATACTATATACTAATTAGATAAATGACACCTATATAACACTGCACCCAACAGCAGCAGTATATGTGTTCTTCTCAAGGGAACATGAGACTATCTGTGCCATAAAATAAGCCTCAATTTGTAGTATTAAAATAATATAAAGTATGTTCTTTGGCCACAGTGAATTGAAATTAGAAATGAATAATAGAGAGAAATTTGAGAAATCCATAAGTAGGTGGATATTTTAAAAAACACTCTTCTAAAAACCAGTGGTTGAAAAAGAAATCACAAGGGAAATTAAAGTAAAAAATACTCTAAGATGAATGAAAATTTAGACATGGAATATCATAACTTAAGGGCTGCAGCCAAAGCAGGGCTTAGAGTGAAATTTGTAGTTGTAATATTCTATGTTAAAAAATAAAGAAACTTATTAAATAAATAACCTAACCTTCTATCTTAAAGCACTGGGAAAATAAGAACATACTACACCTAAAGAAAGCAGAGAAGGACATAATAAAGATTAGAGCAGAAATTAATGAAATAGAAATTGGAGAACAGTAGAAAAAAATCAACAAAACTAAAATTGGCTATTTGAAAAGATCTACAATATTGGCAAATCTGTAAATTAATTGATGAGGGAGAGAGAGAGAGAGAGAAAGAGGAAAAGAGAACTCAACTCTCCCAAAGCAGAGATTATTATAGACCTTACATAAATATTTTAGTAAGGAATAATATAAACAATTGCCTGCCAAGAAATAAGAAAAGAGATAAAATAGGCACATTGCTAGAAAGATAAAAAACCACTGTAGCATGCTAAAAAAAAAAAAACAAAACAGAAAATCTGAATATACCTATAATAAATGAGTAGATTTGTGGGAGGGGGAGAGGATGGGCATATGGGTATATCTTATATTTTTTATGTATCATTTATGTAATCTAAAGCTTCTTTAGGAATAAAAAAAAATTAAAAAGAAAAGAAATAATACAAAGAGATATCATATATCATCCAGTATCCCCATGGTAACATCTTTTTTCTTTCTAACATATCAAATTTTATTCATACATATTAATAAAGCATAAAATTCATCCAGAAAAACAAAAACTTTCCAGAAAGAAAATCCAGGCCCAGATTTCTTCAGTGATGAATTTTATACATCATTTAAAGAAGAATGAATTTCAACTCTTCACAAATTCCTTCAAAATGTAGAAGAGGAAGAAACACTTCCCAATACTTGATAATCTAACACAGTTCAACATCTGCTCACATGGTCATTTTTTGCAAATTCGAGTTTTCCCATGTTGTCATAAAACCATCTCTGCCATCCTTACCAAACTTTTTGCAGGCAGTTATTGACTGCATTCAGAACACACAACATCAAAATAAAGATCATACTAAGTCCACACTGTATTGTATATTATTTAATATTTACATGACACCCACACCGACATGTCCCCACAAGAATGCTTTTTGAATTTTCAATCCAAGCTCATAGTCTCCTAAAATCTTTCCACTGACCCCCCTAAAATATTTCCACTCACCACTTAAGGGTCCGTGGACCCCTGGTTAAGAACCCTTGCTGCAGACTAATATGTCTTATGAATACGGCTGTGAAAATACTCAATGAAATACTACAAAGTTATAACAGTGACACATAAGAAGTATTATATGCCATCTGGTGAGGGGAGGGTTGTATATCTCAGTGATGCAAGGTTGGTTTAGCATAGGAAAGCCAATTAACATAATACACCATATGTGACACTTTGAGATTATGTATAGATTCCCAAAATCTCTGGGTGTGATACCCTTTGAATGCATTAGATTCAGCTTACATATTCTGATTAAATTACCTGTTAAGATTAGGGCTTTGATTTAACCTTGTCAGAAGGGCATGACTCAGATTGAGTCCCCGCCCCCTTGGTGAGGTGATATAAGCAGACACTCATAGGGGAAGAGAGAGAATCCCAAAGACACAGAGGAGGAGAGAGCTTTGATCCTTTGGCCCGGGAAGAAAGATGAGCCAGTCACCTGATCGTTTGCAGCTGAACAGTTGAAAAAGCCCTGAAAGAAATGAGCCCTATGCCAGAAGCTGGATGTAGGAAGCCCTGATAGACAAGTCCCTTGGGCAGACTACAGACCCATTTATTTTTCCTTTCTGAAACTTGGTTTAGATTTAGACTTTTTTTTTTCCCCTTTGTTCATTGTCTGCTCATTGTTTGTTTATCTTCTTTGGGAGGCACAGGGAACTGAATGCAGGACCTTCCATGTGAAAGGCAGGTGCTCAATTGCTTGAGTCACATCTGAATAAACAGACTTGAAAATATAAGAGGGGATTTTCCAGAAATATTCAATTGTCTGAGAAAAACATGAAGCAATAAGCCTATCATAAACACATTCCAGACTCAAATTTTCAGGATTCCTATTAAGCTACTTCTTGCATTTAAATCCAGAAAGCCAATGAACATAATAAACCATATCATTAGATTAAAGGGTGAAAAACATATGATCATCTCTATAGACACAGAACGTGCATTTGATAAAATTCAACACTTCATGAAAAAAAAATACTCTAAATAAATTACGAATAGAAAGAATCTTCCTCAATCTGATATAGGGCATCTACAATAACCCACAGCTAACATCTTATTTAATGCAGGAATGAATACTTTTATTCAAATTTAAAGAACAAGGTAAAGATACCTACTCTCATTGCTGATATTCAAAATTGTCCTGGAGGTTCTAGCCAGGGCAATTAAGCAACAATAAGAAATAATACAGAAGTGAAAGTATCTTTATTTACAGATGAGATATTCTGATGTTTAGAAAATTCTAAGAAAGTAAAAAAAAAATACTATTAAACTAATTCTAATTCAGGTGGGTTGCAGGAAATGTGCAGATTATACAAATGAATAGATATAGAAAAATAGAGTGGTTGGCTAGAGCTGGGAATGTTGTGAGGACTAGTGAGTGGCCGCTTTTGTGTAAGGGGTATCTTTTTTAGGTGATGAAAATATTCTAAAATTGATTGTGCTGATGATTGTTGATTTGTGTTAATAACCAAAAAATACACTGAATTACATACAAGTTTGAATTCATGGTATCTGAATTTTATCTTGATAATGCTGTTATAAAAGTGAATACATATGTATATAAACACACAAAAGGATCTGTTTTGTAGTCTTGTTTTCAAAGTACATGTTTGTTAAAATACTATGCAAGTGTAGTATAAGTATGATTCTGTCTTGAGAAATAAGCAAGAATAGATATGGAAAATATCTTGCTCAGGTTTTTGTTTTTACTTTCAAACATATTTCAAAAATATAATAATTTTTCTGTAAAAGCATATGCTTTGAAAAATATAGAAACATATACCATAAAATATGACAGTGATAAGTTCAGGGAAGTGAGACATATAGAGATATCTACATATTCCTAGTTAGTAGCATGGTATCTTATCAATAAGTATTTTTTTTTTAATAATTAAATACACTGAGAATTGAGGATCTACTGACATTATTAAACCTCTCACATGTGAGCAAATGGAACTTGCGTGCTGGAAATGGTGGGATTGGGGAGTAATGATATTTAATTCTCTTCTATATTGGGTCAGGTACTTTGATAGTTGTTTTTATTAAATATTTGATTGAATTTTCTCAATAACTGGAAAATTATTTCATTTTTTAGATGAGAAAACGAAAGCTCAGTTTTCAGGGTCAGGCATATTGAGCAATTTCTCAAGGGACACAGGCTGCTTACTTCCTAATATACACCCAAGTGCAAGATTTGTAAAATGAGATTACACTGAGCATTATAATTAGGTAGAGGCTATTAGTGGTGTGAGAGCTTTGAGCATGAAGTCATATAGAGGAGCAGCAACTATGGATATGATTATTAGTAGTATGAGGATGGATTATAAAGACAAAAGGTAGAGAAGCAATTAAAATTAAGTCCTATTCAGAGAGTCAGGTGTCAAAGTAAATAAACCTGATTGGGATGCTAGTGGACAGTCATGGTGTAAAAATTAATGTTTTGAAACTGCAAATACCTGGATATGAATCCCAACTCTTTGTCCTTGAGCAGATTGCTTCTCTGATCCTAAATTTCCTCAGTTGGAATGATAATGTTGAATTAATTGGATTAGATGATAGACTTGATATTCTTTGCACAATATCTGTAAAACAACAAAAATAATCTGAAATAAAATATTAATTGAGCTTTTACTATATGACAATGACCTATGAATTAATTAACATACCCCTCAAAACAGTTAAATGAGGAGTTTGCAGTTATTATCATCATTTTTCAGTTGAGAAAATTGAGGCTCAGAGAGTTTAAGTAACTTACCAGGGGTTTTACCAATTCCATTGACTGCCTTACTCTACTTTTAAATCACCAGAAAGTTTTTAATAATTTATAACAGTACGTATGATAATGGTGATGTTGATGGAGTTTGCAGCAATGTTAGGTAGAGTGAAGAGATAAGGTAAAATGCAAAAAATATTGAGAAGATAAAAATGGTAAGATTTGTTTAAAAACTGAATATAAGGGGAAATGGATGTGGCTTAAGCAGTTGGGCACCTGCTTCCCATATGAGAGGTCCTGGATTCAGTTCCTGTTGCCTCCTAAAGAAGACAAGCTGATGCAACAAGCTGACACAATGAGCAGACACCACAAGCAAACACAATGAGCAGGGAGTGGATGTGGCTCAAGTGGTTGGGCACCTGCCTCCCACATGGGAGGTCCAAGATTTGGTTCCTGGTACCTCCTAAAGAAGAAAAGCAGACAACAAGTAGATAAAATGAACAGAGATGATGAGCAGAGACAGCGAGCAGACAGCGAGCAGACAACAAACAGACACATGAGGGAGGCATTTTGGAGTGGGAGGTAATTGAATATAGGGAGTCGTAAGAGATAAACCAATTCTAAGTTTCATCGACAAATTGGAAATATGTGGATAACTTAGAACATACTTCAAATGAAGATGTTAACAGGCAATAATGCTGTTTATATAAACTGAACAATATCATGTATGAGAAGTGAGTTGAGGGTTAAGATGATAATAGAAACAATAGGTTAGAAAATTAAGAGAATTATGGGGTCAGTTGACTGTTAGACATGGTAAGGTAGGTGAATTCATTTAACTATTTCCTTCAAATTTCCCATCAGTTTGCTGAATAGTCAGTGCTTAGGTTTATTTTTTGAAAATTTGCTATTAGCTTAATGGCCTTAGTAGGAAGTCATTCATACTTTTAAAAGTTGGCTTGGAAAGTTTGTATATTGTTGAATTTTTAAGTTAGCCTTTCTTGTTCTCATTGTTATTTTTCCTATTTGTGGCACTCCAAGAACTTGCAAATAACTCCATTGTTCAAACTGACAATTTCTGGATTGCACAATATACATTTGTACCTTTGGGGTATTTTAGAGAAACAATAATCAACTAAATTATTTACTTAGAATTCAGCTTGCAATATATGTGTACAGTTCACTCTTTTTTAATTGAAATAACCTCAGGGTTTTAACATGAACAGTTATTCCTTTCATGGATCATAGTAATGATTTCAGATGGACGTTTTAAATTCCTTTTAGGTCTATTTGAGTAATAGATCTACAGGGTCTTTGAAGATAGTACTATAGTCAATTAGGCAAATTTTTAAAGGATTGTTAAAGCATGCTTAAAAACAAGACAATGTTTTTGTATTTAATTGCAAAAGTTCTTGGAAAATATTGCCATCTATGAGTTGATTAGACTTTGCTTTGGTCATGTAATCCCAAAAGTTATTACATGAAAGGAAATCTAAGATTATCATAGGTAAGTTATTGTAGGTTATGGATAATTTATTTTTAGAGGGGTGAAGAGGGAATATCTTCTTTGATAGAAAGAGCAAGAAATAATTTAATGTAACTATTTTAGGTAGGATTTTTCTAGATGTATGAGTACATGCACTTTTGTACTAAGACATGTTTCTTGAGCTTATAAAGTACTTCAAATGCATCAAAGGGCCTCAAAATTGAATGTCTTCCAAATGAAAGATTAATAGGATGGAATATAATTGTTTGAGCACGGGATTATGATCTTCTGATTAAATAATATGCATATATATTTATTAAACTTCTTAACTCCCAGATAGAACTCTACTATTGTGTCTATGTTGTAGGGAAGGTGCCAGATAAAATTCTAAGGAAAGTTTTTAATAATGTGCCCAATAAATGAGAAATATTCTAGTGGAAATTTTGAAAAAAACAGGACCTTCAATTTCAGACTTCTGATCATAAAACCAAATAATCTTTCTGCGAATCTGTACCAGAATGCAAATATGGCATAGGCAGGCATTCTTATCTTAGATCTCTGTTGGTGGTTGCTTTATTTCCATACAGCAGGTAATGCCAATGTCATGCTATGGTCTCTTTACAGGGTAATACCAGTTCTGGTACTAAAGCGTAACATGTGAAAAGTTCACAAGGAAGGGAAAGCACATTTTTTTCATGTTGTTTTTATTCCAAAGTACAAATGTGGTTATATACAAATTAGTCCTTTCCCAAACCATTGCATTTGTACTGTACTATGTGTGTATGCATGTTATATAAATGAACATTGAATTCCAATTGAAAATTTAAATTAATTGATAATGTAAATCATGTAAGTTTTAATATCACCTGTGTAAGAATAAATATCTTAATAAGATATAGCTTATTAATTACATATACTTATTTCTTGTTGAATCCTTTTATGAGATATTAATACATGATTATATTTTTTAACCTAGAATTTCAAGCTTTTCTTTCACAAAACATATTTTCAGAACTAAATTTTTATGGGCTTACATTTGTTTCCTTCAGACTTTGAAAATCTTATTGTCACCAATACTGAATTTACTATGAAGGCATATATGTACAACTGCTAAATATCATTAAGCTGCTCAAGGATTGCTCCTCTGATAACTCACCCAGTCAAAAACTTGTTTGATTCTTAGACCAAGGTGACAGACCCCACAGAAGTATTGATGTTTCCCTGAATATTCATTTTTGGCTTACAGATGGTTTTCAACAAAGTATCCTACACTCAATTATTACCTAAGCCAGGAAGAACCAACCTGAAAAATGGCTAGCATCAGCCCAAAGGCATGCAACTAATAAATGATTGGTCTAAAAAACAAGCTCCAGTGTTAAGAAAATAAGAAAATTGGCAAGAGGTAGGGAAATTTTCAGGGATGCAGCCAAGCATGCTGGAGTTCTGGCTAGGACTTCTAATCCTGGGAGTCCAGAGCAGCCAGTGAGACAGACTAACCAGTTCATAGACATTCACGTAGGGGACACTTAGTACAGTGGAAAGAACCTTTTGGAATTAGAAAGCCTGAGATTAAACCTCAACTTTTACCATATTGCTGATGTGGAAATGAATAAGAGATTTTAATCACTGAGCCATGCATTACTAATTATTAGAAAGTAAATCTCAAAGGGTTTTGTTTGGAGATATTTACTAGTTATAATGTTTATTGTAATTGTAATGGGTCATTGTGTGATATTTGTTATCTGTGCTATAGCTATTCTTGAAAGATGGCTCCCAATAAATTATGCTTTCTGGTTTTCACACGTATTTCCACATTGATTTTCTGATGGCCTGTGATTCCATTTAGCTAACAGAATGTGATGAGTGTGATGCATTCATCTAGCATTGAGCCTTAGGAAGGCTTTAGTTGGTGTGTGGGAAGTCTGACTCCTCTACTGGAAGAATCATATGGGTAAAGTCCATGAAGAGCAGATGCACTAAGATTACAACGTGATAGCACATTCTAAGCATCCCAGCTACGTGGAAGAGAGCAGCCTTCCAGCCATGCTGAGAAACAGACAGGTAAATGAGACATTTAGTGCATTTCAGAATAGCCAAATCTCCAGAAAACTGTAGCCAGAGTCAACAGCACTTGTAGCAGAGCAAGCCAACAACACAAGACAGTGAGAGAAAATAAGATGGTTATTGCTTTTAGTCACTAGATTTTATCTTCTTTAATATATCAAGAGATAACTGAAACAGAAGTAGGTACATGGAAATGTGTGCTGCCATAATAAAAACAAACAAACAAAACCCACAAAAATTGAAATATGTGTTAATGGCTTTGTGATTAAGCAGCAGAAGTAAACTGGTAAGACCCTAAGGAGATTATTAGAGATGGTTTGGTAAACAGGAGTATATGTTTATTGAAGGCTAGAAAAAAAAAGCTGCTTATATTAGGTGATGATGGATATCATCAGAATATGTGGAAAAGAGCGAATATACACAATTAAGTTGTAATGTGGCAAAACTTTAGAGTGTCAACTGGTATATTATAGTGGCAAATGGTAAGGTATGAGTAGAGAGAGAAGTAAAGAAGGAATTGTTCAGATTTTAAGCAGACTCTCCAGGCTGAAAAATAAAACTAATTCTCATTCTTAGGTTTTTCAGGTAGAAGAAATGGCCTCAGACCAAGTATTTGTCCAGGGCATAAATAGTAAAAATTTGTTTTCAGGGTCAAATTTTCAAGAGTGCAGCTCTAAGAGTCCTTGTTAAAATCTCAGAAAAATTTAAATTTGTGCATAAAGATCCTCCCCACTGATATAAATTCTTTTAAGAATCTTTAGAGCTTGCTTTTTAGGTTTTCTGGCTAGCTAATAAGGCTTCTAAGATTTTTTAGAGCATTGTTCTAAAGGACCTGACTTTGAGCCTAGGACAGGGAGCTGTCTGTTTTGAAGAGATTTATAGGTGTGCCTTGAAAGTTGTAGTGGCTATATTAATATAAAACATAATAGATTTCAAGACAAGGAGTATTACTGGACTAAATAAGCACATTTCATAATGATAAAATGTCAACTCATAAGGAAGATATAACAATTCTACATATAAAATTATTTTATATAACAAATATAACAATGACAAAGTCTGAAAATGCAAGAAACAAAAAATAAAACAACAGAACTAGACAGAAAAATGAATATACAGGTAATTAGTTTGAAAATTTAATCCTTCTTTCTCAGTATGTGATACAAGGTAACACCAGAAAAATTATTTTTAAAAATATTTTTGAACACTACTGTCCTGCAAATTAATCTCATTGATATTTCTAGGATACTATATCCCACAACTGCAGTATGCTCATTCTTTTTAAGTGCACACAGAACATCCACTGAGGTAAACCATATGCTGAGCTCTAAGTCAAGTGTTGATAAATCTCAAGAGAACTAAATTTTAAAAAGTATGTGTTCTCATCACACAAAATTAAAGACGAAAAAACAATATCAAACCAGTGTCTGAAGCATCTCCAAATATTTGAAAATACATTTCTAAATAATAGAAAGGTCAAAGAAGAACTCACAAGGGAAATTAGAAAATATTTTGAATTAAATTAAAATTAAAATACAACACATCAAAAAATGTAATGTAAATCTAAAGCAACCCTTAGAAGGATATTTATATATTTATATGTTTGCTTAAGATTGCTGCTGTTTCTTCCTTAAAATAATTTATATAATTCTGTAGCGAATATATCTGGGCCTAGAGTTTTTTTATCTGTAGGTTTACAATATTGATTGAATTTTTTGGTTGATAAAGGTATTTTCAGATTTCCTATTTTGTGCGTCAATTTTGGTTACAGAAGACTTTAATTTTTTTTTCTGTTTTATCTAAGTAATTGTAATTACTGGCATAAAATTGTTGTTAATATTTATTTTTCATTCTTTTAATATCTATAGCAATATATGTTTCCTTAAATAACTGACAATTGCAGGGAGTATCAATGCTAAATCATAATCTTATCAGCCAGATAAGAATCATTTCTGCTTCTTTCCTCTTCTCCCTCTTGTATTATAATGTTGTAGAAGCAGAGAGAGTCAATGATCACGTATGAAAGGTCAGGACTCAGTAATAATTTTGGGAAGGAAAATTTATTAATGACTGGCTGGGCTTGGGAACTTTGCTGTTCAAAAACCCAAGCCCCAAATAGAATTTTTGGGTTCCTTTTATACAGAGGATATAGAAGTGAGGAGTCGAATGATGCTTTGTTTGAGTACTAGATAAGCTTGGGTTAATATATATTCCCCACAGTCCCAGTAAGCTTGAATTAACATATTTAGTTTACATTCTCCCTGTATA
This sequence comes from Dasypus novemcinctus, assembly GCF_030445035.2. Classification (NCBI taxonomy): domain Eukaryota; kingdom Metazoa; phylum Chordata; class Mammalia; order Cingulata; family Dasypodidae; genus Dasypus; species Dasypus novemcinctus. The sequence continues at coordinate 24,034,654 of NC_080675.1, forward strand.
TCCAAAGTCTCTAGAGCCTATATCACTTAATTGTCTTTCCCGGACTGGAGTGGTTGACATGGTTACCAAAGATGGGGTTGCAGTTATTATTGTTTGACACACACAGCCCAGGTTATTCATGAAGAGATGCACAGCCCCACACATATAGCCCATGTCATTCCCCCCTTGATGCAAGTTTAACTTGCTAAGCTTTGGCATCACTATTGTTGGAGTTATGAGGTGGGCGACTGTTTGTTCTTTTGATTGATTACCCCACTTATTAGTTTTCCAGTGAGGGCCTATACCTTTCATCTTAGAGGGGTGCTGAAGGGAGATGATCTTTTTTTTTCCCTGTAGCTACTTCCTGTGGCCATGGGCTGTAGTACCTATCTGACAAGGTGTAAAACTTTGTTATTTTACTTTAACTGGAGGAAGATGGATCTGGCATTCTGTATGAAGCTGGATGAAGTTTTCACATGGTTAACAATATGCTCGTTCTGAAAGAAACAAACTTAATTACCACTCTGGGAATACATGCTTTCTTTAAGAGGACACTGGATTACAGAAGTAGGTTAGGCACCTGCAAAGATGGCACCTTTTTAAAGTTGGTGGGGAACAGTATATATATATAAACATAAAATAACTTTATATATATGTATATATATATAAAGTTTTTTAATATAAATATATATGTATATATATATCTTTATATATGTGTATATATATATATAAATATATATATTTATATATATAAAGTTATTTTATGTTCTTGCTTAACCCTAGAGAGAAATTATAATAGAAAATGGTATTAGATACTTAACTTCATTCTTTTGAAGACACATCCCAGGCTGCTCAATGACTGGCATTCATGTGTTTCATCAGGTGTTTCTGGTGAACTGGTACTCTTGGGTAGCTGACTTTATTCAGGATTAGTACACAAAGCTGGACATTTCTTTAACTTTAATAGTGGTGGGAGTGACCAGAACTACAGAATAAAGGTTTTATATTTTGGCTTTAATTGAGCAACTTTTGATAATTTTTGACTGTTTTTATCAGGCTTTGTTTTGGTTTTTTTTTTTTTTTTGAAAGCTCATTTGGATAAATTGGTTAGGGCATTTTTTTTTTCCCAAATGAGTGCCTTGGTGAAGTTCAGTAAGGACTTTTTATTGCACTGTTCCTGGCAGGCAGATTTTAGCATTTTAATAAGCTACTTATTAGTTTTTAGGGTGAACTTTAAGTAAGGTGTTCCAGTTTGTCCACCCTGGGTATACTGTGGAACTTTAAGTACTAGTACAGATGCTGGAATAAGGCATAGGAGGGAAACCTGGGTTGTGCCGCCACTTTAGCAGCTGCATCAACTCAAGCATTTTTCTTTGCTATAGCAGTGTTTGCTTTCTGATGCCCTGGACATTATATAACTGCTGTTTCTTAAAGTAAGAGTATAACGTCTAGTAAATTTAGGGTTTCTTGCCTGTCCTTAATAGGTGACCCACTGTTAGTAAGCAAGCTTTGTTCTTGCCACACAGAAGAGTGAGTGTGAAGGACAGGGAAAGCGTACTTGGAGTCTGTGTAAATATTAGCCTGTTTTCCAGCTTCTAGTTTTAAACTTCAGGTAAGGGCAATTTGTTTTCTGGGTTGAAGTTCCAGGGGGAAGAGCTTTCACTTTTATGGTTTCAAATGGAGAAACTACTGTATTGCCTGTCTTTTTACTTCCTTTTTAAATAAGACTGTTTTCATCTATTTGGGTTCACAAGAGCTCATCTTTTAAATTTGGCCTGCTTGAGTAGTTTTGGCTAAGAGTTTCAAGGCAGGAGTGGAGAAGGGCTTCCTCAGGATTTGACTTTGGGCCTTTTACCGGTAGTAGGGTGGCTGGGTTAAGAGTTTGACACACCCTTATTTACATTTCAGGGTTTTTTAGTAATTGAGGCTGGTATTTAATTAACTGACTACCTGTAAGCCACTGGTGGCCCTTGGCCTCAAGCACCTTCTTTACCTGGTATGGAGTGAAGACTGTGAGAGGTTGCCCCCAAATTAGTTTGGTGGCTTTTTAGATTAAAAGGGCTATTGGTCCCACTGCTCTCATGCAAGATGACTATTTCTTTATCATTTAGACATGTTTATTAACTACTCAGAAAATGAAGTTTACCAGGACTTTAAACATGTTTAATGTACTTCTGCATATGATTTAATAGAAATATCGCCATAATTATTAGACATATATCTAGAATAGAACATAGATACAGTACTTAATACTAATCAATGTACTACTTAATGTATAAGTTTCTCTTTGAGCTATAATTAATAGATTTAAGTTTCAGGTTTGCAATACTTTACATGTTATCTCTCCATGGGAGCAGGCCATAATGCCAATTTGTATTTAAGTTCTACTTATAGTTTTCTGGTGATTATGGCTCCACTTGTTATGTTCTTCACATAGTGAGTACGCCACAGCACTGTTGATCCTAGAGAGAGAGGTGAGGAAGGTAGTTTTTAGTATTTCACCGGCCTGGTGCATAGCTCTATTTTACACACTTTAATATTACTTTATGGAGGTATGAAAATATACTCTGGCATTGAATAAACACAGACAGAAACACAAAGCCCATCATTTTGACTTATACACTAGCCTCGAATAAACACAGACAGAAACAGAAAGCCCGTCAATTTGACTCATAATATTCATCCCTCTGGCACAACTGCCCCTGAGCTACACTATTGTACACTGAATCAGCTATTATTAACCCTACAGAGGGAAAATTTTCAACACCAAACTTCTAATGGGACTTTTTGCTTACCCTTTCTGTTTATAAAACAAGCTCATTTGCAATCCAGCACCAAAACAAAACTTATTTCTGGCTAAACTTTTCCACTGTTTAACTTATACTCAGATCAAGCTTTACTCCAAAAATCAATCCATTCTTCTGTAACCAAGATTTTTAGAATCCAGACCAATTTTTCAGGATGCATTAGAAATTAAACCTATCAACGTCCTTTTCCACTAAAATCAAGCCTTCCTTATCTTAGTGGAGGCAGGACCAGAATCAGATGCTATCATGCAGTTAGCTAAACTTAAACATCAGGCTTTTTCTTTTCTTCAAACCTAGAGACGAAGGCTTCTCCCTGAATTTCTGGAGGTACTGGGGTCCTCCTTTTTGGAAGCTGATTAGGCTCCCCTCTTAACATTTAAAGTTAGGTTTTCCTGACACTATGCCTCCCACTGGGGGGGATTCTTACCTGGTGTGCAGAGATTTTTCATTCCCAGAATTTCCTTTTAGGCCTTTCAGTGCATCTGATTGTCCCCAGGAAGAGTCTAGCAGAGCCCACATCATTTTCTGGACTGAAAGGAGTCCAGGGGAGCCCAGATTTGGGGTTCACCTGAGCCCTCCCAGCTTCCTTGGAGATATCCAAAAGGGGCAGCGAAGTGCTCCCACCTCTGGCCTTCGTTGCAATCCTGGATGCGCCCCCAGAAATGTTGTAGAAGCAGAGAGATTCAATGATCATGTATGGAAGGCCAGGAGTCAGTAATAATTTTACGAAGGCGAATTTATTAATGACTGGCTGGGCTTGGGAACTTTTCTGTATAAAAACCCAA